>NW_016107396.1:6653467-6688626 GCF_001604975.1 Cebus imitator
ACTAGTAAACATAAATAAATAAATACAGCAAAGTATATGCACAATCAAAATTACTAATTCATTTCAATTCAATAAACAATTTAATACACAATACATATTACATGAAAGGGCCTGTGAATAAGTACCAGAGGACAAAGATAAAGACACGATATTTGCTCTAACAGTATATATTGTCTTTCAGGAGAGACGCTTTGGATTTTAAGACAATGTGATACGTACTGCTAAAAAAGAGACCTCAGGAAAAACAATTAGCTCAATTTAGCCATTTTCAAAATATCATGTTGAAAAATATATAACATATATAATTTCTATTTGCCAATTAATAAAATTAAACAGCACTTATCCCTATGCAAGGCCCACCCCAGGCACCCTGTGCACACATTAAGGTTGGATGTTAAGAATGGAATTCCTAGGTAAAGGGTACGAGCAAGCAGGTTCAGATTGAACAAAAGCAAGAAGACAAAATAGTTCCGTGCTGTTCTAGGGTAAAGTGAGCTGAGGATGGAGACATGGGCGGGATCTGGGTCATGGAAGGCCTTGTGTGCCACTCTAAGGAGCTTAGACTTAATCCTAGCTAGGCTATATGCGGCCCACCCCTTCACTGCACCTTGTCAGACTTCACCAAGTGCTCATGCTGAACCCAGCAGCAGCACTTGCAGAGCCACTACCAAATCCATCAGAGCTGGTACACGAGATAAAACCAATTTTCTCATCCCCGATGTATATGAAAGGACACCACTAGAGGGTTTTCCATGAGGGAGTATAGTATAATCAGACCACAGAGGTAGAGGATGGACTTGAGAGGATTTAAGGACAGGGTGAAGTGGATTCACTAAAAAGAAATTACAGTCAAATTAGTTGAGGGAGGAGCACCCAAACCTAAGCAGCAGTAGTTGACATAGAAAGAGGAGGGATGGATTCAAGAAACATTTAGGAGGCAGAGGAGTTGAGATTTGGTGGCTCATGCAACGTAGATAACAAGGAAAGGAAGGAATGAAGGATGCCCTCCAAGTTTCTGCTTCAGGAGCTGCGTGGATTATGACACCAAAGATCTGGTACAATACACATGAAGAAGGCAAACTGCAGGTAGGACATGGGAGCAGAAAGAGATAAGAAATCAGTTGTGGACATGCTGCCTTTGAGATGTCTATGGGATAGTGGAGCTGCAGACATTAACCAGACTTTTGATTATATCAAAAACACAGAAGGGCAATGAAGGCTAGAGTAAAGGAATTAGAAATTATCAGCATATGGTTGTAGTTAGGAAGAAAAGGAGAAAAAAACAATATCATGATGAGATCACGTTGGAAGCCTGACAACTATTCATGCAGCCCTGTACAGAAACAAGGGAGTACACAGTCTCAGCTCTTACTAGTTTATCTTCATATCCCTGACTTGGGCTTTGCCCTCAAAGAGTTTTTCATCCAATCAGGAAAATATGACTATGCAGATAAAGAAACGTAGGGTAGTAACTTGCTGCTGTCCAGCGAATAATGCTAAGAATCCAAAAGATGCAAAGTTCAATTCTGCTTGAGGTGATAAAATAAACCTTTCAAAGTGGTTAGGATTTCAATGGGTAAAGAAGAGGGATAGGGCATTCTAGAAAGAGGGAATGCCAGGGCAAAGGGATGAAAGTGAAAAGGGCTAGGCACACTCAGGCAAAGACAGAGTGGCTACCAGCTATGGGAAGGGAACTAATCTTGATGCCCGCCTACCAAGAGCCACTTATTTCATATTATCCCTATGTTATCCTTTAATCCTTACAACCACACTATGAGTTAGAGATCCTTATTTCCACTAAACTGAGGCTGAGAGGTACTAATTAATTTCCTTAATTCAACAGCACTAGCTGTGGTGCGGCTGTGATTTAAATCCAGTCTGGTATACACTATAGTGTCTTTCAAAAGCCTTTGGAGCCAGAAAGCATTTGGAGATGAGCTAAAAAAAGTAGTCCCGAGTCAATAATATCCAATGCTGCAGCAGAGAATTTACAAGTTAAGACACATTTACCTAGCCACTGGGACAGGGAGGTCATTGAGGACCTCCAATGGGACTGCACTAGTGATGTGCTGGGAGTGGAAGCCACGCTACCATGAGTTGGGGTAGTTAGTACTCATTCAAGAATTCGAGTGCTAGGAGAAAGAAGAAAAAGGAAAGATGGCAGCTGAGTGCTTGACTCTCATGAGCTCAGCCTCACGCTGTGGTTTGAACCCCCTGGGCTCCTCCCTAACTCCACACTTCTATCCTCACTCTCACCTCGGGCATGAGGCAGCCTTGCTAAGCTCCTTCTTCTGACACGGCCCAATTCGGCTTCGAAGCCTTTCCTGACCACTTATGTGCCCTTCTCTCCCCTAAGGAGCCTACTTCGTAGTCACCTATCACTTACTGCAAGGCACTTAATCATATACTTTGTGACAACAGCACTTCACTTAGTCTCCTTGCCCCAACAATAAACTCCTTTGAGTCAAATATCACCATGTTTCACTTTGACTATACTTCCCTAAATAACTGGCACACAAGTAGGCAGAAAATCCATATAAAAGCTAAGCAAGGAGTTAAATTAAACCAGAACTGGGGATAAGGTCAATTGTATGGCAGACCAATACAAATCCAAAAATTTCTCCCAAATTAAGAATTACTTAGGGATGGAGGATGGAGTCTCATGCCAGCCTCCCTCAGACTCCAGGAAGGATCAGAATCCTAGGTTCTCTGCCCTGCCCTGAGCCAGGTGGTTTATTTTAAAGTTCATCTCCTACATGTCACAAAAGTAATGATCTCTATTGAATTTCCTGTCATGAATAGAAATGAAGTTACAGCAATCTAATTGGAAAATTTGTATACTGCAAGCTGAGCCAGAAACTAATATTTGGTTCAAGTAGGAAAATATTAATGAAAATATGCACAAGAGAAAAAAAACTAAATGATCCAAGAGTTGACATCTGGTACTGCTGTGTCTGATTACAACCAGTAAGGCTTTTTTATTTTTCAATATCCTATTAGACAAATGAAAAATATGATAATCTTTGCTTTAAGTTTCTGGAAATTTTTATATTCCTTAAGACAGATGCAGTCCTTACAGGTTTAGACACACCAACAGATTAACCAGAAAGAGCTTAGCAGAGAATGCTATAAAAATGATTTGCACAGAATATCACACCTCAGCCTTCACGCTTCAGTGAAGAACCAGAGCTCCTTAAATCAATCTCTAATGGGAACTACATTTTCCATTATAAGTGGTCATAAGTGGTCATTCATTTAATGTTGACTTTCCCTCACATCAATGCACTCTAGACTCATCCAAACGCTGATTTCTAAGAGTCTCCCTCCCACATTTATGGTGTATTGCAGACAAAAAGAACTTCATGAGGGAGCACAAGATGAATCTTCCATCTAAATATATACATATGTTTTTTGCAATCTTAAATCAGGATAGTCAATTTAAACTTAAATTCAGTTTATTATTCAAATAAAAATAGCACTACAAAATCCTTACCTCAAAAGAGCTGTGATGAAGACAAAGTATTTTTTGTATTATCAGCAAAATGTTCCTTATTTGTACACACAGCACCGTTTAAAAGAACAGAACCAGCAGAGACCCCTTAACTACATCAAACTGACTCATACAGCTGTGGGTCACACAGCTGGAGGTCTTCAATGACCTCCCTGTCCCAGTGGCTAGGTAAATGTGTCTTAACTTGCAAATTCTGTGCTGTGGCATTCGATGTTATTGACTCTGGACTACTTTTTCTAGCTCATTTCCAAATGTTTTCTGGCTCCAAAGGTTACTGAAAGACACTGGAGTGTATACCAGACTGGATTTAAATCACAGCCTCACCACAGCTAGTGCTGTTGAATTAAGGAAATTAATTAGTACCTCTCAGCCGCTCAGCTATGGGTCACACAGCTGTGAACACACGCAGCAAAGCATGGCTTTTTGGATTCACAACCAAAACACTGCAGCTGCTTGAATATGCAAATATAACAAGTCAGGACTAGGAAAACGGCAGTATATCCGTAAGGACCATCAGCTGTTTTCTCAACAACATGTTTCTTAATACACAAATGAAATGATGACAGACGTACACATTGAGGCTTGGTCACACTGTGTTTGGTCACATAAGGAACAGACCAAAATGGGCCTTTCTATGCAGACATTTCCTCCTAGAAAATAGTTACATTTATACCAAAATATGACAGGTGTTCTGTCTCTCAAAGCCACACTGTCATCTAAACAAAGCAAAATTATTCAAATTTCAATGTTAAACAAGGTCAGAAATTTGAACACTCCCTTTAACAAAAGAGAAACCTGGGAAGGACACAGAACCAGATACAAATGTGTGCCACAAACTTACAAGGGTACCCGGGTGCAGTGGCTCACACCTATAATCCCAGCACTGTGGGAGGCCGAGGCAGGTGGATGGCTTGAGGTCAGGAGTTTGAGACCAGCCTGGCCAAATAGTGAAATTTGATCTCTACTAAAAACACAAAAAGTAGCCATGTGTGGTGGCACATGCTTGTAGTCCCAGCTACGCAGGTGGCTGAGGCATAGGATCGCCTGAATCCGAGAGGTGGAGGTTGCAATGAGCCTAAATTATGCCACTACACTCCAGTCTGGGCATCAGAGCGAGATTCTGTCTCAAAACAACAACTTAAAAGGGGAGCAATCAGGTGACAATACCCGAATAAAGAAATGCATGTTACAAAAACAAAGCAACAACAACAAAAAACAAAACTGAATGGCAACAAAGAACTAAAAAGTTATTCCTGAAGCAAGGTGACGATCAAGGATGGGCCCCAGATCTGCCACTTGGGAAAGGGGATGACGTCTTTGGAGGGCAAAATGAATGGAGAACTCATCAACTCCTATTCTACTATTCTCTGCCTAGGGTGCTAAAATTTGACCTGAGAAAAATTAAACAAATGTGAGTTTCAGTGCTCTTTTACCTAAGGTGAGTCAAGAGATGCCATCAAATCCCCTACATACTCTAAATGAAGACCCATCTCTGGGCTAGATAGATCATTTTATAAGTTCTTTCTCAGATAAGAACATGCAAATGAGATTTCTAAAAAGTCACTGGCAGGGTGAGGAACTGTAGAAGATGTGGGAAATGCCAGAGACCTGAAAACAGGCAAATGCATTTTAATTTAGAAAGGGGAATTATGCAAACTATACACTGAAGCATATCAATACATAGATTCCCAGGGAAATTTTAGAAATGATCATTTAAGGCAGTTTGGTAAGAAATTGGAGGAGGGAGCAGTAGACCTGAGATCTAGAATAATCCCAGAAAGCCAATGATTCAGCAGGACAAGTGGATCCCTTTTGGAAACATCTAGCAGGGACCAAGTACTCTGCTGCAGACACAAAGATGAAGACAGGATTCATCAGCCAGGAAGCTCAGGAAGACCGGGCAACTACAACTCATCAACTGGTAACATGAGATATGGTGAGTACTCTGATACTAGTGGTCACAAAGAACCACAGATCACAGAGCATTGAGCAACTTACTCTGCCTCAAAAGGAAGGAGTGTCCCAGCAATGTCACAGGTGATGCCAGTGCTGGGCTGGGAAGGAGGTGCAAGAGTTTCCCAGACAGTGAATGCAGAAGAGGTCAGGTTCATCAGGCAGAATGAGGATGTGCAAGCCACCGGCAGGAATGCGTGGTGTTTGGGTAATCCTAAATGATCTGGTATGGTTGGAGTGAGACAGAGGACATTCAGGGAATGCTGGCTTAGTCAACTCACACTGACCTAATTTCCCCACTGATATAGCTATTCTTCTGGTGGATCAGGAAAATGAGGAAAACACATGTAACTGCACTTAAGAGGCATTTGATAAATTTCTCTTGTCTGCTAGGGATAAGATGGAGAAATGTGGGTTGGATGTGTAGGTGGATATTTATATGATTAGATGAATAAAGGAAATCATTGAATCACTGTACCAAAAGGTATATGTTGACTGACCAACCTTAGTTGCTCTGAGAGCTGAAATCCATTCTGAACCTGGAGGGAGAACGTTAATAGCTTAATGCACTATTTTTTCTTATGCCCTGTCCTCATAAGTACATTTCCCAGACTTGAACAAAAATATAGAGGCCTCCCTTATCAGATATTTGGAAGGGTTAAGTACTTAATAATATCCTGGATAACAGCATTAGGATTCAAAAAGCCCTCAGCTATCTATAGAAAGAAGTCAATTATTGAGGTAGAAATTTACCCCATATGTATCTCAGGTTCTACTGGTGAGATACTAAGAAATGAGAGAGGTACAGTTTAGTGTTAGCACAAGTGAATATGATTTGTGGTTTTAGATGACAGTAAGATTTATATACAGAACTACAGTTGGGTAATTCCACTGTGCATTTTCCTCCCCCCTCCCGTCAAAAAACGACTAGTGCTATCAACCCAGGACAAAAAGGTTATAATAGTCTGTCACACACTTTTTGAGGATTAGACTACATCAGGATTATTGCATTTAGCTAGGATCTCACATTATAGGGAAATTAGAATAACCAGGATGGTTAAATGGCATAAAATAGATTTTAGGAATATTAGTCAAAGGAGTTGGTCAGAAGAGAAGACTTGGATCAAATGACAGCTGTTTTCAAACATCTGAAGGATCTTTATCCAATAGAAAATCTAGACTTGATAGACAGATCTTCAAGGTGCATACCTAGAATTAGACATTAGATATGGAGGGAGAGAGGTCTGTGGTCAGTATAAGGAGGAACTGTCTGAGAGACAGATGCAAACAACTGCCTGCAGATGGAATGGCTTTCTTATCTTCAAGAGTGACAGAGCACATACTAAGCAAGAGCTTCATGCAACTACTATAGAGGCACAGTTCTCAGCCTTATCAAATTCAACACCTCATTTAAATAAATATGTAAGCATTTTATTATACACCCTTCATAATATTGAGATGAAATTCATAGCTCATGTAACCTACTTACAAACTTAATTTTATAAAATCATCATGATGCCCCAAAGGAAAGTAATTGATCAAGGGTATTTCAATATGTAAATTTTCAGACACCAGTTCATTAGAAGACATAATATAGACTCATACTGCTCCTACAGAAGAAGATATGAAATTCACAAGTATAAGGGTCAATTCTTCATTTTCTTGGGCTGTCTCACTCATTGCAGGGCATATGGCACCTCTGTTTGTCCCAAACTAAATGCCAGTAGCGCCCTTCCCATAACCATGCCAACCAAAATGCCCCAGGAAAGAGCACCAAAACCAATGAGAAACACTATTTAGAGGAAAATCAAGCCCCATAGGTACACTAGTATTTTAAATTAGTTTTCAAATTAAATGTTTTTAATTGCAAAAATTCCTTTAAAACTGAGATTTTATAAACTTTGCGTACCTGAGAAGTTTTCCGTTTTCCATATGCTCTGTGCTTCATCTGAATAACACTTACCCCATGCTATTAAGGCAGAAGGGTACCTTTTTCTTTTCTTTTTTAAAATTTTTTGAGATGGAGTCTCACTTTGTCACCCAGACTGGAGTGCAGTGGCGTGGTCTCAGCTCACTGCAACCTCTGTCTCCTGGGTTCAAGTGATTCTCCTGCCTCAGCCTCCCAAGTAGCTGTGATTACAGGCACCTGCCACTATGCCCAGCTAATTGTTGTATTTTTAGTAAAGATGCGGTTCCACCGTGTGGGCCAGGCTGGTCTCGAACTCCTGACCTCAGGTGATCTGCCCACCTCGGCCTCCCAAAGTGCTGGGATTACAAGCGTGAGCCATCCTGCCTGTCCAAAGGGTACCTTTAAATCAAGATAGGCCTGGTTAAAATCCAGACTCCATCACCTACAAGGTATGTAGCCTTGGCTAAGCTACCTAATTTCTCTAACCTTCAGTTTCTTTATCTGCAAAAGTGCTGTTACAGAGACTCGATATGGAAAAAAGGATTCATTAGAGTCTGGTGTCCCATAAAACAAAATTCTATCCATTGAGATTTCTATATATCCAAATATCCAAGTGTTCATGAAATACCATTTTCAATACCACCTAAAGAACTACATTCAAATCCGCCCCAAATAGTAAACTAACAAGCCAGGCAGATCTAGTGAATACAAACATGACAGGAAACAGTGAAATATTTATTGAACATTAACCATATGCACCGATTTTTTTGTTCAATACTGTTATACACACAGTACACACACAATTTGGTTTAATCTTTATGACTGCATGAGGAAGTTAATCCCAATTCTTTTCAGATAGAGTCTGAACTTTAGAACAATTAAAGAATGTATTCGAGGTCAAATAGCCCTAAGAGTTACAGCCAGAAAGATCAGCTCTGTCTGACCCCAAAGAAGCAACCACTAATAATGGCCTGTAAGGGTGGGCTGTTACTACACGTAATTTTCACATCGATGCCTGGTTCTTCCTGGATTTAACCATAGTTAAAAAGAACAAGAGCGCGGACCGGACACGGTGGCTCATGCCTGTAATCCCAGCACTTTGGGAGCCGAGTCGGGTGGATCACCTGAGGTCAGGAGTTTGAGACCAGCCTGGCTAATATGGTGAAACCCCATCTCTACTAAAAATACAAAAATTAGCCAGGTGTGATGGCACACGCCTGTTATCTCAGCTACTCCAGAGGTTGAGGCGGGAGAATCGCTTGAACCCGGGAGGCAGAGGATGCAGTAAGCCAAGATCGTGCCACTGCACTCCAGCCCAGGCAACAGAGCAAGGCTCCATCTCTACCAAACATTTTTAATATCTTGAATGCATTCTCTCATTAATACTTACAAAGTATAAGAAGTCAGTTTTGAAGTTTTCTACCTGCACACAAAGATTAGAAGGGCCAAATTTGCATTGCCATACAGAAAGTTACTGGAGGTAATGAAAACAGAACAATCTATCTGTTGATCTCATCTGCTAGTCATAAGAGACATCCTCTTTCTCACCATCAATCGCTACTGGGTACCTATGACATGCTTCTGATTACCTGTCACAAAAGATGGGAAAAATACGACTCCTGCCTCACCCATAGAAGTTCACTTCAGATCATCTCTAAGACAAATCTAAAGATATTAGGCTCCAAATAGCATCAATAAACAGGAGACATTCAAAGAAAAGTTTGCTTTGAATTACTCCTGGAATTCATTTTAATACTACCAGACAGATTCATTCCTAAAATCACAGTCTCTGGCCCGTTTGATTGTTTTTGCAGACATATTCTAGCTTCGGTCCAAAGGAAATAAGCTGCAAACTCTTCTGGAGTTTCCCTGCTGGTACAGAACTCAATCTTGTTCCCCAAATCCTTGCAGAGAATATGTGCCAATGTGAATCACTGTGCCAGTGCCCTGTACACACAGCAAATGCCATCACCAATGCATGTGTCCTGCTCTTACACTGTGCCCTAATGCCTTCAATTTCAGGAGGGGAAAAAAAAATGTGAGCAGTAGTTACCACTACCACTATTACTACTTATTATTATTTGGTGGGGGCTATTTGGTGGATCTGAATTAAGAGTTAACTGACAAACCCAACAAAATTTGATAGATGAAAGATGTTAAAAGATAAATGGAATGCCTTTCTAAAAAATATACAGTATATGGGTAGCTGATACTACTTTCCAAGAATTAAATTTGAGTGTCTTTTGAGACTTTATCAATGAGAGACAATCTAGCAGTTAAACTGCCATTTCACTAAAGAAAAGGCCATGTACTTCTTTGCTTTCTGTGGATGAGATCTGCAATCGAATGCATTTTTAAAATATAATACATTCATATCTATAAAAATGCAAAATAAAAACTGAATTATCATTCTTTTTAATGTGCTTTCAGTATATCTACATGGAGAGTATGAGTGGCAATAAACAACTTATGCTTACTCCTAAATAGTGCCTCGTAAATATATTTATGAGCAATTTTCTTCAATTCAGTAAGCACTTAAAACCCGTTTTATGCCTACAACTGTACTATTTATCTAAAGCCTGTAACTATAAAAAGGACCCAATGTACTCTAAAGAAACTTCAATTTTTGAAAAGGGAGATAAGATTTACACCAAATAATCAGAAAACAGGGGCATGAAAAAGTTATGCCAACTGAAAAGTACGACACACAGAGGAAGTGCTAATGGGAAGTAAGAAAACAGCTGGGTCACACGGGCCAGTCCTGGTAGGGAAAGCATTAAAAGTGGGACATCTCCCAAAACCACAATTCAGAGTTAGATTTCAAAAGTGCCGCACAATCAACAATCAAATCTGTAAACCAGAAACGGTGTTTTCCCCATGAAAAGGTTCTCTATCAGAGCACACTCAAGACAACAGCAATTCCATCAGATTCTGCCTCAGATGTCTTGAGTAACAATGGAGAGAGGCACATAATATTGTGGTTAGCAAAATATGGAATGTGGGAAATACACAAACATGGGTTTGGAAACAAGACACAACAAAAAGTGCCCAAGGCTCAGGGAATAGGCCCAATGTGAAAGTAACTTTGCACAGAGAAATACAAGGACCTCTTCTTGGAAAAAAAAAATTACTTGTACAATATTCAACTATAAATTTCTAGCAGACTGGGTTAAGAAATCAAGTTTATGGTTTACATTCTTTTTTTTCTTAAGGTTTATTGAGTTGCTTGTTATAAAACTTGTAGAATTCAAAACAATAATGGCTCTTTTTGTAGAATGGATTGTTATTTCTAATTACGCACTCCTTCCCTTGCTGTAAGATAATTATACATCCACACCCTTTGCTGTGCACTTCTGTGATGCTTTGCACTAGTACACAGAATATACAACCCATCTGCTTGTTCATGTCACTTGTTTTGTCCAATAGACTGTGAGGATGAAAAGTCATACTTATATTGACTTGAAGCACTAAGAGACCTGGCAAGTTTCCGCTCCCAGTATGCTAGTTTCCCTACCTGTATGCTACAGGTAGCTGCTTTTCCCTCTTCAGCTTGGGTCCCAGGATGAAGACATGTGGAACAGAACCAAACCTGTACCTCAGCTTTGGCATCTGACTTAGCCTTTGCCAAGGCCAGCCTGCAGAACCCAACCAGGAGCAGCTAAACCACAGTCAACCTGCAAATCCATAAAAGTGAAATAAATACATATTTGTGGATATAAGCCACTGTGGTTTGGAGACAATTACATGACATTATCAAAACAAAAAAACCAATACACCCTTAGAACCATCCTGATCCACAAATCACTTAGTGGAGTTTTACCAGGAAGATCAAAACCACATAGTACATGTTATTATTTATATGAATAACTCTACCATGGCCTGAGATACCATAGCCCAGAGGCAAATTGGGCCTGAGATAACAAAGCCCACAATTGACACAAACAGTAGAGGAGGCTTCCTTTTCTTCCAGTTGACATTTACTCACAACCAATTTGCATGGCTATGGGGTTTTAGCTGAGAAGGGACAAGATATTGTGCATTGTCTTAGTATATTTATATATATTTATATAAGTTGATATTACTTACTGTTATGGGTTGAATTATAGCATTGCAAAAAAAATATGTTGAAGTTATAATCCTCAGTACTCCAGAGTGTGATCTTATTTGGAAAGAGGGTCACTGCAGATACAGTTAGCTAAGATGAAATCATACTGGAGTGTGTGGTACCCTAATCCAATATGACTGGAATCATTTATAAGAAGATGGCCACATAGTGACAGAGATACACAGGGAGAATGCCATGTAGACACAAGCCACACTTGGAGCTATACAGCTGCAAGCTAAGGAACTCCAAGGTCCAGCAAACCACCACAAGTTAGGAAGAGGCAAGAAAGGATTTTTCTACAGGTTTCAGGGGGAACATGGCCCTGCTGACACCTTGATTTTGAACATCTAGCTTCCAGAAAGTGAGAAAATAAATTTTTAAGGCCACCCAGCTTCTGGTACTTCGTCATGGCAGTCCTAAGAAGCTAATATGCTGATTTTAAATTACCTTTATACATTATCACTGTTCCAGTAGAATACTGCTCCAAAAACTTTATTACTTTCCCAACATATCCATTCTGTCACATTCTCTTACAATTTAAAGGAAATGTAGGCATGCCATTAAGAAAATTGGTAAACATTGTTTACCAACTGTCTCCTGGGCTCAAATGCTAACTTGGTGAGCTTACTGTTCATCCAGGTAACATCTGGGCCCAGGAGACAATTTAAGCAAGCACAGCTTATCTGGATAGGTGCACTAAGAACTGACTTAATTATCAAAGAATTATTTTATCCTACAAGAGGTTTTGAAATATTCTGAGGATACAGCATCACCGTCTATCATGACACTCCTGTCACACCTTCTATAGCAATTTTAGACTGACAAACTCATACTGCTAAGTTTCTCAGTGCACATTTATGCTACCTTGTGTCATTTTATTTCTTTTTTGAGATGGCATCTCGCTCTGTCACCCAAGCGAGTGCAGTGGTGCTATCTCAGCTCACTGCAGCCTCTGCCTCCCTGGTTCAAGCGATTCTCCTACCTCACTCTCTCAACCTCCCAGTAGCTGGGATTATAAGTGCGTGCCCCCACACCTGTCTAATTTTTTTATTTTTAGTAGAGAGAGGGTTTCAGCATGTTGGCCAGGCTGGTCTTGAACTCTTGACCTCAAGTGATCTACTTGCTTTGGCTTCCCAAAGTGCTGAGAGTACAGGCGTGAGCCACTGCAACTGGTCCCTTGTGTCATTTTCTAATTATTGTTCCTTATGCCCAAATTCCTTCCAATCAGACTGTAAACTTTCTAAAGGCAAGGAATGTGTCTTATGCTGTCTATCCATGCAGAGTTATGCACACCACACATCACAACTCTTAGTTTAGGCTGGACATAGAATTTATGTTTAATAAGTTGATTTTTGACTTGTAATGGCTAAATGATGGTTATGAAATGGTGACATCTTGCCTTTTATTTAGATTAGTGGTCTCCACCTTTTATTTTACATCAGTAAAAGTATCTGAGCATGAAACTCTAATTATTTTTACTTATAAAAACATGTCTTCTGTACTAATAATTAAAAAGGACATAACTAAAATAGAAGTCATGAAAAGATAATATAGACATTCTAACAATTTCTTTCTATACCTTCATGTGGTGCATGAACTTCACTTTAGAAACCACCCGTCTAGACTATGAGAGCAGATATGTGACAACATTTCCTGGGATTTGGTCCTTCCCAGGAATGCAAGATCTATACAATTCTAACACATTTATAAATTTAATAATTTTCTGACAGATTCATAAAATTGTCTAGATCAAATAAACAATATTTTAAAGTTTATAGGATTGTCTTTGCAACTAGGATTAATCTGTATA
The DNA here is from genome assembly GCF_001604975.1 of Cebus imitator. Lineage (NCBI taxonomy): Eukaryota > Metazoa > Chordata > Mammalia > Primates > Cebidae > Cebus > Cebus imitator. The sequence continues at coordinate 6,666,756 of NW_016107396.1, forward strand.
TTATACTATTAGCCCCCTATTATAAATGCATTTGCTAACTGTGGTGTTCTCTGCAATTTAACCCACTTTTAGATGTTACAAATGAAAATCTATTATCAGGCCTTCAGGCAAAAATCTATAAGACTGAGAACCCAAATGATATAACATTCTGATCTTGAAAACAAGGAAAATAGAAGGATGAGCAAAGGGGATGATAAAACAGACAACTCACAAATTATCTCTAAGACTGTCATCAACACAACAACACCGTTTTCCTGTGTTCTGCGTGCACGTGGATAATGCTGTGCCAGAAAGTAAAAGGTCACTGAATAATATAAAACCCAACTTCTAAAAGCTTCCTGTAAGAACGGGCTAGGCGCGATGGTTCACACCTGTAATCCCAGAACTTTGGGAGGCTGAGGAGGGCAGATCATTTGAGGTCAAGAGTTCAAGACCAGCCTGACCAACATGGTAAAACCCTGTCTCTACTAAAAATACAAAAGAAATTAGCTGGGCAGGGTGGCACATGCCTGTAGTCCCAGCTACTCTGAAGGTTGAGGCAGGAGAATTGCTTGAACCTGGGAGGCAAAGGTTGCAGTGAGCTGAGATTGTGCCACTGCATTCCATCCTGGGTGACAGAGCAAGACTCTGTCTTAAAAGAAAAAAGAAAAGAACAGCTAAGCAATAACCTAAGCCAATATTTAGTTCATTTGTGGTACAAATGCTTAAGTGCCAAAAGAACTGAACTCAGCATACAATAGATGGGTTGGAAAGCATTCATGGAAATAAATATAAACCTGGTGCGGAAGGCTGATTTTAAAGGAAGAAATGTGGAGGGAAATTCCAGCTAGGAAGGACAGCAAAGGCTGGAGGGCAGGAATTAGTTTCCTGTATGTGTGGGATTACTGAGGATTCTGACCCCAGTGAAGTGCCAAGTTCACACAGGGGAAGACTGGGCGAGAAGGCTGAGTGCAGGAAATGTAGAGAGGACACAGTGCCATCATCACCTGAGCTGCATGCTTCGGATTAAACTTCCAGGAGAAAGCCACCACTCTTAAGTCATTTTACTTGGTCTACTTATTCTTGAAGAAACAAACTTGGGGCTGATCTATACATAAAGTAAGAGAGCAAATGCAAGAAAATACCAAGCAGATGATGTGTGGGTGAAGATTTTGAGGAAGTGAAATATTAGTAGCTTTAAAAGGAGGAAGAGAAAGTAAAATATATCAAAATGAATATGCATTTGCTTTCAAAAAGTCAAAATTATAAGAATTGTATGATACATTAATTGCAATAATGTTCAGTAATTATCATTGTAATACATATGGATGTGAAAAAGGAAAATATAAATCTCCTATGATCCCATCAGGGAGAAAAAAGTAAGTTTGTCACTTTCCTTTTCTATGCAAATGCATCTTAAAATGAAATTAGAATTTTTTGCATATGCTGTTTATATTTAACTCAGTTATTATAAACATCGCCCATGTCATTAAATATTGTTCAAAATCATTATTTTAATGGCTAAGTATCTTATCATATACATTTACCATTACTTAAAAAAATGACTCTACTGTTGGATTTTTCTCAAATTCTTACAATAACACCCTTGATAACAACTAATACTTATATAGTTGCTTACTCTGTGTTAGGCAGGGTTCCAAGTACTTTACATAAATTAATTTACCTAATTCTCTGTACAATGTAGGAGGTAGATACTATTATTATCTTCCTGTGACAGATGAGAAAAATCAAAGTGTGGAGAAATTAACTTGCTAACTGCACATAGGTGGTAACTGGTGGAACAGGATTCCAAGCCAGATAACTGGCTCTGGCTTTCCTGTTTTAACCTTTCTACTATATCAGTAGCCTCTCACAGATCATGGGCTCATCACCGAACTGTAGCTTCATGTCTGACTCTTTCCTTAGGATATACTCAGAAGAGAATCACAAATGTAAAGGGAGTCTCCATTTAAGGTACAGCATCCTACCTTTCATGAGCTACAACACAACCTCACTCTTGCCAGCATTGTAACTGACTTTTAAAATCTAATAATCTACATTTCTTTGATGTGATGAAGTCTATATTATTTTCATGTCTTGGCCGTCTTAAGTTCCTGTTTTGTGAATATTCTATTCCTATTCCTTGTTATAAAGGTTTTCAAAGAGTTAAGATATGGAAAATAGAAATTATTTTGGAAGTCTCAGTGATTCAAAATATCAAAGAGTATTGCTAACCAGTTGTTTCAGCGGGACCCTATAGACAGGTAGTACCCTGGAGGAAATCACTAGAAATGAGGGGTGAGGGCTCAGCTGTAGACACCTGCAACCACAGAACTGAGCAGACCTTCCCAACAGACCGATGAATAGCCTGAAATTGAGATTTATCCCATACTGCAGGGGTGACACTTATCCAATGGCTAGAATATTTATCACTGCTACTCAGAGCACTCTTACTTCATGATAGCAGCATGCCTGGGGAAACAAGTCAATAAATTCAATGTTTGCATAGCGAGGCCAGAGTCACAGAAGAAAAATGAAAGATCTTAAGGGATCTCAGGCCTATGGATTTATCTCACAAATTATTTCTATTCTACAAGGCATACCTGGTTAGTGATAAGAATAACCCACTGGTCAGAAATCCCACATGAATGGTGCTGAACAAACACTATTAAACTCTTGCTCTCTAAATCCTCTGTTAATCAGTCATCAAAAGCAAATTACCTCATACCAGGCACTTTGCAGTAAAAACCAAGCACTTAAGATATCCTCTGTTTACTTGGGTTGGAAATAAAAATATTTCATTCACATATTTAGGAGTCACTTCTTAGATTGGATCACTCTCTCCAGATGGCTCATGTCATTTATCAGAGTCAATGTTCAATCCTTTCAACATCTTAAGAGTACCCTTTTTGCCTGTCTGATCCCCAAACTTCAGTGACACCCTATGTGGAGGCTTTCGCCCTTTACGTACCAACTACAGAAGAAAACCAGAGTAGGAGGCGTAAAAGACACTCTCCCAGATGAGTGTCATAATAAATACCAGAGCTATTTTTAATGAGTGTTAAGACAATGTTTGAGAGAGAATTAGTAAAGCAAGCAAGGGCTGCTAAAAAAAATTGGTTTGGACATGTACAGTTGGCCCTCCACATCCATGGATTCTATATCCATGGAATCAACCAACCAATCAGATCACTTGAGATCAGGAGATCGAGACCAACCAGGCCAACATGGTGAAATCCCATCTCTACTAAAAATACAAAAATTAGCTTGGCATGGTGGTGCATGCCTGTAATCCCAGCTACTCAGGAGGCTGATGCAGGAGAATCGCTTGAACCTGGAAGCGAAGGTTGTAGTGAGCCAAGACTGCATCACTGCACTCCAGTCTGGGAGAGAGGGACTCTGTTTCAAAAAAAAAGAAAAAGAAAAAAATGAATGGTTGGATGGTTGTGTACTGAACATGTGCAGACTTTTTTTTTCCTTGTCATTACTCCCTAAACAGAGCAGTATAACAACTATCTACTTAGTATTCACATTGCCTTTGGGTATTATAAGTCATCTAAAGATGAGTTTAAATATACAGGAGGATGTGCATAAATTATATGCAAATACTGTATCATTTGATATCAGGAACCTGGGCATCCTTAGATTTTGGAACCCACCCCCTGGAACCAATCCCCTGAAGATACTGAGGGACAACTGATTTATACTGAGGTGGGGGATGGGTCGGGAGAGAAGAAGAATGATTAACAGCTTCAACATTGATTTTTTTGTTGTTTTGTTTTACCAATCTTACATGCTATCTAAAATCATAGTTCATTTTTACTGGAACATCAATTTTGCTAGTAGCAAAATACAGCTATCAGCTATAATATAGCTAATACAGAAAATTGTTCCTAGTATGGAAAATTATTCCTAGTATGGAAGCCTACTTGGGACACTAAATTACATGAGGTAGGCTCCATGAGTTTATAGAATCTCAACTAAGAAAGGCCCCTAGAGGTGACACCAGAAATTAGTGTGGCTTGCACATGAAAATTGAACAGCATGTTCCATGCAGAGGGAACAGCGTAGAGAAGAAAAGTCATACTCTATCCATGTGCAGAAAGTGGCAATTTGTTTTGTATTACTAAAATACAAATTTTTCACTTGGGGGTCCACAAACAAGGACCTGTAGGCTAATGGTGTCTATAGCGCATGATGACAACTTGAACTTTCCATCAGGTTTTTTAATGGGTCTATGAAATGGGTCAAGGGGACTTAGCTAAGAATAACTGTGGGTGAAACGCATGACAAGGAGGGACAGGGACAGGGGTGAATCTCTCAGGGTCCAAGAGACCAGGGTAAGATGTGCAGATTCCTTCCCGTGTATGATGGAAATCTTTTAGAGGGCCTAAAGGGGGGAGTTTGGAAGGACAGCTGGCTAGAATGTGGAGGGCTGAAAAGCAGAGCAAGGCAGAATGCAGACAACAGTCCATGGCATCTAAGGAGCCAAACAGAGGCAGTGGGAATGGAATAGAGTGAACCAGAGACAGGTTAGGAGAGAAAATGAGCAGCTTCCATGCTCATATTTGCTTATATATGCATAAAATGTCACTAGAAGATTCTCAACTAACACTGGTTACCTGCAGATTAGTGAAATGGGTGACTGGGAATGAGGATGAGAAGGAGTCTTTTCACTCTAGAGCCATTCATACCTTTTGAACCATGAAGATACTACCTATTCTAAAAATAATTTTTAAAAAAAGACATGAAGGTTATTGGAATGAGATGCCTCTATGTACAAACTTGCCCAAGTCCACCAAACCCCCCTTATGTTTTAAGTTGCACTTTTGAATTCAGATGATTTATATGGCAATGGCTACCAGACTGTACCAATGACTGACTCTTGAGAAAGGCCAATCTTTCTGCTTACCATAGTGATAAATGTAACAAGCTTAACTTACCATGTAGATGTAAATAATGAGTTACCTGGGTAAATTCAACCAACTTAACAATTAGTTGTCAAAACATCAGTATTAAGAATTAACTCAGGGAGCTCTTTTAAATTTCATGGTAAATAAATGAGGCTCAGAGAAGACCATGATTTATTAAAACAAGGATAAATCACATGAATCACTAATGTGAAGGTCAGATTGTTGATTCACTCTGGTGAATGTTATGCTAAGTTAGGCTAGATCTTTGGCTAAAAATGACTTTATTCTATTGAAACTCCTCTTCAACCTATATGACATTTAAGGTACTCCAAATATAATTGACTTAAACTGAATAGCTTTATTAACTTCAGATTAGTAATGAGTGAATATAAATGTAAGAATTTAAAAAAAAAGTTTTGTAAAACTATGTAACATTGTTTTCCATTTGGCTATCAAAGCTCAAATGTACTAAATTTGCAATTTTTGTTCAAAACATTTAATGTAACCAATTAAACTTGTTCATCAAAAACATACTGTGTCCAGAGATCAATTGTGCAATGTTTTCATTTATTTGGTTTTATGTTTTATAATCTGCCTTGTTCCACAAAGGATATGAGTCATCTTGAATATAATTCAATTAAATGCAAAAACATAATTAGATAAACATCAGAATCAAGAAAAACAAGACAGAACAGAAGGTCGAAACCAAAGGGAATGATAGAATATTGATATTAGGTTATAAATTTTTATATGATTATTAAAATTGAGTTGCAAATTGACTGTTCATTTCCTAGTTGCCAACCTAGAAAGGGAAATATAATCAATGATTTGATTCTCATTTGCATGATGAAGACACCACACACACACACACACACACACACACACACACACACACACACAGACATACAAATTGTTCAGGGCAAGTAAAGCTTTTCGTTGGCATTTAAAGTTAAATGGAATTTCTTGCAAGAGTCTTCAAACAGGAACCACAGAATGAACCATGATCATAAACACATTTGGAAGGTAACATAACAGCAAGTTTCCTCTGGCTATATTAATAAAATCCTTCAGTGTGAGCATACTGGGGGGTGTTAAGGATGCAAAACAAGGTACCAAAGTACAGCTTCTGACGGTTTTCTAGGCTCCTGGTCTAACAGCTAGTATTAGAAGGGAATAGGTTGACATCATGGCCTTTGTTCAGCCAAGCCCCCATAAACATCATTTCTGTCAATTGAGCTTCTGATCAAATTTAGCAACAGAAAATTCATATTCTCTGGCATGTGCAGAAACAAATGCATTTTGTATCACTGTTGAGGGGAGACCAGTACACAGCAATTACTCTTCATGTACTCCCTATGTCTGAAATTCAAGGTCATACAAATTTACTTCTATATATTATTTCCTGCAGCCAACAATTTTGATTCTAGCACATGTGAATTGAGTAGATCCTGTTGAATTGAAAGAAACAAAAAATTATGGCCTGGGATTTAAAATACAATCATAAATGGCATTTAGCAAGAAAGGAATAGAGGATTCTAAAATACAGCCTTTAGGAAGATAGAGGATATCCAGGTCTTGGATTGAATTCTGGTGGTGCTTGAGGAGGCGGAGTGCTGGGGGATCAGGAGGTAGGACCCAAAAGTGAATCATCCAATCCCAAAGGCACTGCGCATTTGGATGCCTGACACATACAAGAGAAAAATACCTCTTCAATTCTGAGATTAGAGCTCTTATTTGACTGTGATTCCAAGGCCTAAAGTAATAGCAGTTAAATTGAGCAGTTAAAGGCTCAACTTCTACTTGTAAAATGAACAGGTAAGTGCTTTCAAGTAACGAGGTAAAGAGAGCTTACTGTAACCAAAGGGGAAGGCTTTTTTGAAAAGCTTAAAGTGCTCAGGGAAGAGCCAGGTAAATTAATTGCTGAATACCCTGGGTTACAAATTTAAGAAGTATAAAATGTAATTATCTTTATTGCAGGAGGGAATTTTGGCTTTGTTTTAATAAATCATAACAAATTAATTTTTTTCATAAGTTCTCTCCCACTGTTGGTTCCTGCAGTCTTATTACCTTTTATAGGAAAAATGCTATTTCCTTATCCAGCAACATAAGTAGGTTGGAGAAGCAATAGTAATAAAGTATGGCCTACCATATTGCGTAAAAATAAGTCATTTGGGTAATATGAAGTGAAGATGGTAAAGATGCATTAAAATAGCAGAAAGAAAATCTGGGAGCTCTCCCAGATAATATTGTTAAGCAGAGATCGAAAAGAAGTTCACATTGACTCATGAAATGTATGTGATGGAGAAAAAAAATCAAAACAGAAAATATCATAGTGCAAAAATAAAGCAAATAAAGTGTGATGCAGTTAACCTTGATTTTTTTTCAAAATAATATAACATTTTAAAGCAGAAAAACACTGTATCTTCCAAACCGTCATTTCATAATCCCCTGGCTGTCAAATTTGGAAACTGCTATGTTTACATACTGAGGAAAAAAACAGTTTAAATTTTGTACCTATATCATATATTTTGAATCATTTAAGAATCACAGACCCTTCTAAATGTTTTATTTCTACTTTTGCCTGTAATAAAAGACATTATAATTAGATCAAACCGGAAAACCTCAACTCTAAAACAAGTTAATACATCACTTTTTAACCTAATCATTGTTTCCTCTGGGATAGCTTAGAATTTTCTTTAAAACACGACTTTTACTTTTTACATTGTGTTTGAGACCATAGTTGAAGTAGGCATGATTACCAATGAGACTGGAAATTTTGCAAGCTTAGACATGAAATGAACTTAAGCGTTGGGGAGAATTACCTCATAACCTTAATGACACATTACAGAAAGATAGCATATGGTCCTAAAAATGTCAGAATTCAAATATAAATGTTAAAATAACTGAGTTTGCCTATTTATACAAAGAAACAATTTTTGAAATCTAATTAAATATCACCATCCAGAGAACAAATACATAGTGATTCTAAATTGTGGTTTTTATATGAAAGCTTGAAACAGTTCATTCATTCAACAAATAACAAATGAGCACTTATTAAGCGTAAGATGAAGATTACGGGATTAAAAAAAAAAAAAAAAAGCAGAGGCAAGATTCTGTTCTCTTCGAGATTATACTGAGTCACTTCTCCAAATCTCTATACCTAGAGTGACTATAAAATTGGAGCTTACAGTGATGCATTTTTCAAAACTTTAAACCTTATTGCTGAATATAAAATAAAAAATGACAGCCTGGGAAGAGAGAATCTTGCCAAAAGCTCTGATGTATGAACTTTACACCTAAAGGGGAAAAAAAAGCAAGCATTCATACCTAACCAGTTTCTAAGAAATACAGAGCATATCACCGAGTAGGAAGTTAGGCTGAGCACAAGGCTGCCTCTGCTGGCTGATCCCGTACATCCTTCCCGCAGAATCTCAACTCCCGACACCTGTATCAAAGTTGCCACTCTTAAAACACATCCCTTCACGTAAGCAGGAGGCTCTTAAATAAGCAGTGCAACAATATCCCAGCTTCATCGATCTCCCGAATAATCTGACTTCTAGAAGGACCTTTTCTAAACTGGCTCTAACGTGTTGACGGTAAGGGTTTACACCACCGATTTTACATACCAACCAGCTAGCTCTGAAACACACACAAAAATCCACAGCGACTTCTACATGCCGCTAATATAACCCTTTGCCGTTCTACATGGTTTGGCTAGAAAGACGGGAAGAACGCATCTGCTAATCCAGCCGGAAAAACACAGTGACACATTTCCACCTGAGCTGCTAAAAATCCAACGGTCTTCTCCCCAAATAAGCCCCACGCCAACCTGTCCTCCCCACCCCCGCGCCGGCGCGCACCCCCGCAGGCCCCCAGGGAGTGGGCGGGGAAGGGTCAAGCTCTCCTTCGCCCCCGCTCGGCCTCCCAAGCTCACGCAGAGGTTTTCAGGTTCACAGGGGGCTGCGCCCAGCGCCATTAGCACACCTCCAAGCGCTCCACCAAGCCCCAGCGGGAGGCAAGTTTGGCCAGTCCTGGCCCCTGCTCGCGGCCTCTCCGGGGCAGCAGCATCAGCAGCGGGCGACGGCGAGGGCTGGGCCCCGCCTCACCACCTACCTACAGGGCGGGGGCGCCGGCTCCTGAGGTCCGGGAAATGCGGCTCGGGCGCGTGCATTTCTGGGAGCGGTGGCCTCCGCTGCTGGGCGCCGGGGAGCGCATCCTCTCGGCGGGTGGAAGGAGGGGTCGGGGGAGGACCGTACGCCGAGGAGGAGCCAGGGGAGGAGGCGGGAGCGGCGAGGCGCGCGCTCGGGGGCCTGGAGTCCCAATCGGGTGGGCGCAGCCGCCGCCGTCGGATGTCTTAGGCCTCTCCCCACGCGCGACGCCTCGCCACCCCCGCAGCTGCGCCCACCGTCAGGGCAGCGGCCGCCAAGGGCTCCCGGGCCCGGCCGAAGGCGGGGAGCGGCGGGCGGCGCGACGCCGTGCAGACGCCCGCCTCTAGCTCCGCCCGGCCCGCGGCGCGCTGCGCCGCTCCGGGGTTGTGTGGGCCAGGGAGCTTGGCGTCCGGGCTCCGAGATTCGGGCTGCAGTTCCGGCATCCTCCCCGCCCCCCCGCGACCTCCGAGCTGGGAGGCTGGGTAGCTGGGCACCCCGGCTACCAGCGGCTGCTGCAGGCTGTGCTGCCGCGAGCCCTGCGGCTCCGCCACGGAGAGCTGCGCGCGCGGCCTCCGCAGGCCTCGGCCCTTTGTGGCGCCTCCCGAGCTCCGGCGCTTTGCTGCACCGGCGAACCGCGGCCTGTCAGCAGCACCTAGAAGGGTCCTCTTACCTCACCCCTGGCCGCATCCCCCCTGCAGCTGGCCCGCCTTGGCCCCTACTCTTCGTGGGAAGTAAGGTTTTGGGAGCAGAGCAGGAGTTGGAGCGTCTCCCCGAGCTTTAAAGTCCTTTGACTTTCCGTCCAGCTCGGGACCGCTGGCCACAATAAATTCATCCTTCTGTCCCTTCCGGCGTTGCCTTTAGCAGAGGGGCCCACCATCTCCTCCCCCTCCCTTTCCCGTACAGCATCCTGGATGCTGCCAAATTGCAGTCATTACAGCAATAAGAGCATAGCAGTTGGGCCCTCCAGCCGACTCTTGGCAGAGACCCGGGAGAACCTTGGAGGGGAAGGTTTGCATCGGCCTGTGCCTGTGAGCTGCCCATCCCCACTTGGGTACTTTTCCCTCTGCGGTCCCATGATCAGCACTGCAAGATGACTAGGAGGATCTGGCCGAGGAGTTCATTCACTCTTATACTCAGAAAAACATCTCAAGGAAGAGCCTGCAGCTAATCTGATAACAGTCTGTCACAGGCCTTCCACGCAGATACACTAGATAGCGGACTCCTCTGGGTTGTTGACGCTGCTTAAACTTTAATAACCTCTCTGCAAGGTGGAGCAAAGCATCAACAGTGGTGATTTTGGCATTTCAGTAGCAGGTGGTCATGTTATACTATCTTGCAAATGTGAAATAATTGCCCAATTTTGCACCAAACACGTATTAATTTAGATGCCAGGTTTGTATCTTTGGGATTTGAATGTGAAGATGTTGGAATTTTTCTGTTTATTTTTGTTTGTTGTTTTCTGTAGCTATTGTGTTATTTGTAAATTATTTAGTAAGGGTAAATTAGGTGCCTTAAATATAAACAGCTGTTGGCATTGTATCAAAACATGATTTGCGATCTCCAGAGAAGCTGAGCTGTTCTCACAATTCTTTGATGTGTGCTTTTATGATTTTGAAATCTAAGGTTATTAAAAAGGCAAAAGAAAAACATGTTCCATGGCAAGGACAAATTGTGATTAAATAGCTAAGATTTTTCGAGATAGTTCTATTAAGCAAATTGAAGATTGGGTGTGAGGTCCTGTGGGAGCTGCACTGCGCTTGTCCAGGAAGCACACAGAGGCACGTGACTTGGCTGCTTCCTGACATGCTCTGGTTTATTTTCAAAAGATTATTATTATTTATGATATTGCCCCCAAATTTAGAATTACTTGATTATAGGAATGTATATGTACATATGTGTGGTATAAGTAACAGGATCAAGTCACTTAGGAGGATAACTTGGCAGTTGCTTACTCTTTAGCAAAATTAAGTTTTGAATGTAGTTTCTGAAGGAAATGTCCGTTGACTTACAGGTTTCCCACCCTTTACTACCAAGAGGCCCCTTTTGTTTTTGTCTCTATGGACTTTATGTTTTGTCAATAAATTAAGCAGTGATTTTTTTTTTATTAGACAAAGAGCTATAACTATGTATTTTAAAAGTTGTGACCATGGATTATAAAATGTCAGTCTTCCAAAGATATTGCAAGGAATTCAAGAATCCCCTTTACTATCTTCATGAACTCCTCTAGGACTGCATGCTGTATCATATGCTTCTTACAACACTTTATTACACTGAAAGTCCTGATTTCTGCTCCCTAGCTAAGGGAGTATAAACTCTTCCTAGAGATTCTTCACTCATTCGTTTTCATTAACTGAGCATTTACTGATTTGCCTAAGTCTTGCCTTTATTGAGAAATCAGAAGAAATGAAATCCTTATATGTGTTGCCTGGTACTGTATGCTTTAGCTACATGTAGCCATTTAAATTTTAAATTATGGCTAGACTGTGCTTTTGAACAGCACAGACTAGAACATTTTCATTATTGCAGAAATTTCTTTTGAACAGTGCTGCCCTACATAGAAGGTCAAATTTTAATTGGAAGATAAGATATAATACATGAAATAATATGGGAACCTCAATAGAAAGTGCACTTCTTAACATCGTTATCTTTAAGAATTCAGACTCTGGGTTCAGACTACAGCTCCACCAAGTGCTGACCTTGGGTAAACTACTTAACCTCAGTTGCTTTATCCGTAAAGGATATGCTTTATCCATAAAGAGTGGTAACAGTACCAACTTTATAGAGTGGATACAGTAATTAAAGGAGATAATCCCGAGTGGTTCTTAAAGTCTAGAATGTGGCCATCAATCAAAGGTATTACTAGAATAATATACTTTATTATAATAAAGGTTTTTTTTTTAAAAAAAAATGGTATCCCTAACACTTTTCAATGTTCTTGGCTAGCGGAAGTTAGTTGGTAAATGCTGAGTTAATGAAAAAATGTAATACTACATTGATTTTATGGCCTCTATTAAATATGAAAACTGGCCTTTCTCTGTTGAAGGGTAGAGGCCATTGTGGGATAGTTTAACTTTTTCTGGAATATAAACAACTTTTGTATGATGAGACTTTGGGGCAGATAAGAGAAGCAGAGATCCCTTTCTCTCTTAAAGGAAGAAGAGAGGGATCACTTCACTCGCTCTGCCATTTGTGTGCTCCACTGAACCTGTTGGAGGCAGCCGGATTTCTGGGTTCAGGCAACAGGATTTCTCCCAAGTGACTTTCTAGAGGGCTAAGGTAGGTGGGCTTAGAGAAACACTGCCAAACAGTGGCAGTCCTGCAAATGTGTTTGCTATTTTTCTTACCTATCTATCTAAAGATAACTCTTGTAAAATGAAGAAGCATGATTTAAAGTATTTCTGTTTTTGAACACAACACTGGTAACTTCTCATGAAACTAGAATTCTAAAAATATTGGCAAATACTGCTCTAACATTGCCCATATGAAAGGCTCCTGAGTCTCTGGTTGATCTAGAGCCCCACTGTATTTTCTTTACTGTTTTTTGTTTTTGTTTTTGGCAGGGTCTCATTCTGTCACCCAGGCTAGAGTACATCTTGGCTCACTGCAACCTCCAACTCCCAGGCTCTGGTGATCTTCCTACCTCAGCCTCCCAAGTAGCTGGGACTACAGGCATGTACCACCACACCTGGCTAATGTCTGTATTTTTTTGTAGAGATGGTTTCGCCATGTCATCTGGGCTGGTCTCAAACTCCTGGACTCAAGCAGTCCACCTGCTTCGGCCTCCCAAAGTGCTGGGATTACAGACGTGAGCCACTGCACCTGGCCTATTTTCACACCTGTAATCCCAGCACTTTGGGGGGCTGAGGCAGGTGGATCACTTGAGGTCAGAAGTTCGAGACAAGCCTGGCCAACATGGTGAAACCCTGTCTTTACTAAAAATATAAAAATCAAAAATTAGCTGGACATGGTGACACACGCCTGTAGTCCCAGCTACTCTGGAGGCTGAGGCAGGAGAATCACTTGAACCCCAGAGGCAGAGGTTGCAGTGAGCCGAGATTGCACCACTGCACTCCAGCCTGGGAGACAGAGCCAGACTCTGTCTCAAAAAAAAAAAAAAAAAAAAAAAAAAAATTTTTAAAAAAAAAAAAAAAAAAAAAAAAAAAGATAATGATTATTGTGTGTGATATTTTGTCCAAAATTTAGAATTACTTGATTATAGGAATGTTTATGTACATATGTGATGTATAAGTAACAGGATGAAGTCACTAGAAGGAGAATTTGACAGTTGCTTGCTCTTTAACAAAATTTATAAGTTTTGAGTGTAGTTTCAAAACTGGTTAAGTAATGACCTTGGAGCCACTGAAAATACTGAAATGTCTTTGGAAGGTCTCTTAAAAGATGTGGGAGAAGAAACACCTCTTCACACACTTGCCTCAGGCCGGTTGAGACACAGGAGGCAAATACTGATGATCATGTGTGGAAGTATACGAGTAGCTATCCTGCAACTAAAGAGGCAAAAGAGTTTATTATTTAAAAGTGTTGAAGGCAGTGGCTCGTTTTCACAGACAGGGGTCATTTCTCTACTGGTTCTGAGAAAATGTAAATCTTGAGTTCTGAGAAAAATGTAAAAGTGTCCTTTTGTGGATAGGCCTATGTTCAGTGCTTCACTTGTCTTGTTATAAATCTGAAGAGGAGGTAGAAATCTCTTGGCCTTTGTTGAGTCTATCAGAGTGTACTGAGAAAGAAATACTGCTGTATATAGACATGGATTGTTGTCCAGCTAGCTGTTATCATGTCATACTTATGGCTGATTATTTAGAGTTAGCCCAATACATTTGTCCTTTTCTTTTATTCACAGCTAATTTAAAAATATCTGCTTTTGAACAGTTTCTTGTTGTCTTATTTCTTCTAAAAATAGTCTGTTCAGTAGCTTGTGAATTCATTACATATTTTTTACACTTTCTGAAAAACATATTCAAATAAGCTGCTGCAACATTGGTGCTAAAATATAATTTAAAATTTTGAAATGAATCCCTAAAAAAGTGACATTACGTGGTGGTGGTGTGTATTATTGGGTAAAAAAAAATTTCAGTGAATATGCTAATAGGTTTTTTTCCCCCAAGGGAAATAATTCCAGATTAACAAATAGTTGCAAAAAATGTACAGGAAAGTCCTGTGTTTCCTCCTCTGATTAATGCATAATTACATTACAATATCAAAACCAGAAAAGTGACATTGGTACAATCTTGAGAGCTTATTCAAATTTCACCAGTTTTACAGACATTCATGTGTGTTTGTGTGTGTGTGTTTGTTTCTATGCAATGTTATCATGTGGGTAGATTTTTGTATCACCACCGCAATGAAATACAGAGCTATCACCATGAGGCTCCCGTGAGCTTCTCCTTTAGAAACATACCGATCTTCCTCTTCACCACATCCCTATTCCTGGCAACCTCTAATCTCCCATCTCTGTAATTTCAAGAATGTTATATAAATTGAATCATATTGTATGTAACCTTTTAGATTGGCGTTTTTCCCACTCAGTATAATCCCCTTGAGATCTAGCCACGTTATTACATGTATCAATAGTTACTTCCCTTTACAGATAATATTCCAAGGCATGGATGAATCACAGTTTGTTTAACCATTCACCCACTGAAGGACATTTCAGTTGCCTCCAGTTTTCGGCTATTATGAATAAAGCTGCTATGAACATTCATTTGCAGGTTTTGTGGGAACATAAGTTTTCATTTTTCTGGGATAAGTGCCCAAGAGTACATTTGCTGAGTCATATGGTAAGTGCATATTTAGTTTAAGAAACTGCCAAACTGTTTTCTAGAGTGGCTATACTATTTTATATTCCATCAGCATGTACACGTGATAAAAGATGAATTTTTAATCTATTAAATAAACTGATTATGATGATACATTTCTCTTATTATACCATAATTGCTTGGTTACTTGAACTCCATCAGACTGTTTTAAGGTCATTGTGGTGTCCTTGGTGTCCAACATAGTACCTGACATATATTAGATTCAATAAATGTTTATCAAATGAATGAATAGCTTAATAAACAAAAGAAGGACAGCTGACTCAGGTTGAGATCAAATTGGAAAACTGTCAATAAATTATAATGATAGTGAACTTGAATTGGATCCCATGATTTTTCTTCTAGCATTTTCAAATCAGAAATTGGCACTCTGTAAGATGAATCACTTGTGGGCAAGTTAATAAAAACTAAATTTTAAATTATGTTGGTCCAAGGTTATTTTTGGAAGTACTTTGGTAACAGCGGAAGATTGTGAACAAACTAAATGCCCAATGATATAGAACTGCTTTAGTAAGATGTCTACACAGTGGAATACCTACCACTGAGTTGTCAAAAATAATGAGGAAACCCCATGTAAATAATGAACACCCTCCAAAAGATATTAATTAAAAAATAGAGAAAATCATGTTGAGTATGCTACTATTTGTGCAAAAAATTTTAAAAAACTAAAGAAGAATAGACATACGCATGAAGATGTTAATTCTTCCTGTTATAAAGTACAGGCTGTACCTGGGCCATGTTGTGCTCGAAAGTAAAGAAGTGCTCAAAAATGTATAGGGACATGCCAAAAGAACACAGGAGTCAGCTTGAAGGGACTCCCTCTGCCTGAATTTGGGACAATTTAGGTTTTAAATGAATAGTGACAGCAACAGAATATAATGCATTGAATAAAAGTTCACTAAAACAGAAAAAAGAATATGAGTCCAGGCTGATATGTAAAAATTAAATAAAGAATAAAAAGAGGGATGAGAGAAAGGAAAGTTCTTTTCAGAAGAATGATAAAATATCACCATTTTGCCATGACTATAGCAATAATTGATTCAGACAAGGATCATCAGTGGATGCCAAACCTATTGGCTAAAAGTTTGCTGAAGAACAAAATGGTTTACAGTCTCAAAGTATCACCTCCACTGGTGATATTTGCTTTTTCCAACATTTGCCAATTAGTTACAGTTATAAAAGGTAGCTTTATGATGGAGAAATACAGCAAACACCTTAATCAAATGGCTATACTTACTGTATTTGTTTCCTATTGCTGCTGTAAAAGTTGCCACTAAAGTAGGGACTTAAAACCACACAAATTTATTATCTTACAGTTCTGTAGTTCAGAAGTACAACACAAGTCTCACGGGGCTAAAATCAAGGTGTTGGCAGAGCTGCTTTCTGTCTGGAAGCCCTAAGGGAGAACAGGAATTGCCTGCATTCCTTGGCTTGTGGTTCCCTTTCCTCCATTTTCAAAGACAGCAATGGCCAGATGAGTCTTTTGCACATGGCATCACTCTGACCTGACTCTTCTGCCCCCCTCTTTCACCCATAAGAACACTTGTGATGAGTTGGGGCCCATCCAGGTAATCTAGGATAATTATCAAAATATTACTCATCTCAAAATATTACTCACATTTGCAAAGTTCCTTTTGCCATGTAAGATGACATGTCATCATGTTCTGGGAATTAGGACAGTGATATCTCTGGGACTGTGGGATGAAGAGGACATTGTTCTGCCTACCACACTTACCCATTGCAGATAATGTAATGCACTAGAATTATGTGCATTCTGATATAATGCACTGAGAAAAACACATCACTTAGGATAGTTGTCCTGCCAAAAGAAATACTTAAATTGGCGAACTTTCTGAAAGTACTGTCCTCCACTATTCAAAAAGGTCAATGATGTAACAGAAAAAAGGTTAGGGAAACAGTTCCAGATTAAAGGAACGAGACTACAGATACTCGGCAACTAAACGCAAGGTATAATCCCAGAGTGTATCATAGATTGAAAGAAAAGCTATAAACGAGATTATTAGGACAACTAGAAAATTTGATTAT
Organism: Cebus imitator; assembly: GCF_001604975.1. Taxonomy (NCBI): domain Eukaryota; kingdom Metazoa; phylum Chordata; class Mammalia; order Primates; family Cebidae; genus Cebus; species Cebus imitator. Next base: position 6,683,673 of record NW_016107396.1, read on the forward strand.
TGACCATATAATAAATGACTGGAATTAAATTTCTGGACATGATAATTATATTGATTGCTCTTAGTAGATGTATAACAAAGTGTTTTGTGTGTATGATAAAGTATCATGTGTCTGCAGCTAACCTCAAATTTTTCTGAAAAAGAGAAAGCAAATACAGAAAATATTAATAATTGGTGACTCTAGAACAGAACTGTAAGATAGAAATATAATGCAAGTACATGTATAATTTTACATATCCTAATAGCCACATTTAAAAAGAAAGCAAAAGTAATTTTAATAATATTTTATTTAACCCAATATATCCAATTTTTCTCATTTAAAAATATAAAGTAAAAAGTATTAACGAGATATGTTACATTCCTTTTTTTTAAATACTAAGGCTTAAACATGCAGTGTGTATCCAACATTTACAGAACATCTATTCATACTAGCTACATTTTAGTGCCTAATAGCTACATATTGCTGGAGCTCTAAACTGGACAGCACAGGTCTAGTTGAAGGGTATATGTGTGTTCAGTGTTCTATAGTTGCACCTTTCTGTTGGTTTGATATGTTTCAAAACCAAAAGTTGGAGGAAAATGACCTAGATATTTGTTGCATGTGTATAGATTATTTCTGGGAGATACAGAAGAAGCTAGTAACACTGGTTACCTCTGGTAGAAGGAAGGAATGAATAGGGGGGTGTTTTTCACCATACCCTTTTGTACTTTGTGTAAAATATTCTAACTAAACCTATACAAACTTAAGCTAAAATTATTCTTAAAATAATATCTGCTAATCTTTTTATTCAAAACCAAGCACTCCAATGCTGAGATCTGTCAACCCCTCAATTAAGAGGTAAGAGCTCCACCTACTGAACTTGATTTAAGATTCATTGGGATAGGAAAGAAATGTCCCACCTAAAATACAATAAAGTTCAGAAATTTATTCTGATGATTTTTCTGTCTCATTAGTCTTAATAACCCCTTTAAGTCTTCCTATTCTCATATTATTATATAATTTCAGGTAAAGTTTACGGATGATTTAAACACCTTGTCTGAGTTGTTGGAAAAAAGGAACGAGATTCAAGCACAGGCTCACCTAATTTTGTGGTAATGGATGATGGCTGCAACTCACAGTGGCGCCGGATGTTGTGAGCAAGTTCATTACAAATTTATGTCTTACTTAAGCCTCCTTCCATCTTGCAGCGGAGCGGAGTCTCTTGGGTTAGATTTCTTCAACTAACGGCTGGCACTTTCAAAGTTGAGTTATACCCTATTGCCTTCTGCATCTGTTTTATGAGGGTTTCTGAATTGAGGCTGGGCTGTAAGGTGTCTTGACTCCTTTGGTAATTGCATCATTTCCTGGCGGTGTCTAGCACATAACGCGGAGAAGTGAAGCAATTGCCCAGATAATAACAGTTTGGAAAGTATGAGGATAATAAACACAGCGGGATGGAAGGATTTGCTTGGAGCTCTGGGCAGATGTTCTGATCCTTCACTAGACATGCCACCCACGGCTCTCTCAGCCTCGTTAGCCTGCATTTACCAAGTGAATCAAATAGAACCGCGTCCTATGAGGCAACGTGGCCCTTCATCACCCACACTTGCGGAGCACGCGCTGTGCGCCCTGGACGGCGCCGGGTCGCTCCGGCTCCTCACGGAGAAACGCTCTCTGCCGGTGGCAGTCTGTTTAGTGGGACTTAACATCCGCGCAACAGAGACCGAAGAAAGACGGAGAGGGACAGAAGTTAGATTTGGAAAGAGCGGCCAAAATGGTTAATGAAATAATAAAGCAAATTACAAGGCTTTGGATAGTGGGCGTCCAGACAACACTTGTCTTGGTAAAAAGATTTACGTGTTATGTAAAAGAACGAGAATTTCAGGATGCTCTCTCCAGCATGGCAGTCGGGAGAGGATTAGATTTGGAGGGTACAGGTTTTTCCTTAGGGAGCCATAGCCGTGCTCGGCGGAAATCGCCGAGAAATTGCTTCAATTTCAGGAAATATTTTCAGGGCCGGGAACTCAGAGCAAGAACAAAGTAGGTGTGACCTAGACGCAATACTCTACCCTCTGCTGGTTAGAGGAGTTAAGTGCAAGTTTTTAACACGGCAAGTATATTTAGGAAAGTTGCTGTAGCAAGTTCCCTGGTGGTCTAGTGGTTAGGATTCGGCGCTCTCACCGCCGCGGCCCGGGTTCGATTCCCGGTCAGGGAAGACTTGTTTTCTTTATGATTCTTGTATTCTGCATGCAATTTAGAAATAATGAGTTTTGTGTACTTTTCATTTGCTGGTTGGGGTTTTTTCTTTTTTATTTTTTTTGGTAGTTGGGCTTTTTTTAAAATCGTGAGTTTTATGTACTTTTCATTTGTTGATTGGGATATTTTAACCATTAAAAATTGACCTTTTAAAAATTTTATTTAATTTAAAGCTTAACATGCCATATGTATTTACAGGCAATGTAATACATATAATACAATGTAATACAATCAAACAACATAAAGTTCCGTGATTCTAAAATTGTATATTTCAGTTTTTAAAAATAATTTGGATGTGTTTATAAGCAGTCAGTTAGGCCTTTGTTTAACCTTGATTTTGTTTGACTAATAAAAGAGGAAAATAGTTTTATGAGAAATAATACTTATTTTGTATCATGCTTAGAGTTAATTTTTAGTTTTTCTGTACATTCAGATTATGTACTTGGTAGATTATTTGCCTGTATTGGAGCCTGTTCCTACTCTCATTTTTATAAGTGTGAGATCTTTTCTGAGATGTATGATTGGCTAATTATTAGGTCGCTAGTTTACTGTGTTTTAATAACCTATTTAGTTAATTTTTTTGTTAAGTTTCAAATTTTCTCTAAGACATTCACACAAATATGGTAAATCTTACATCCAGAGTCTAAATTTCCAGTATATAAATCATATAGTCCCCTCAAAAATGCACTACTTTTCATTAGGAATTCCCACATTCAGGGTAAAGTAGAATTCTGGGAGTTCCTCAAAGGAAAATATGGAAATGTTGGAGTCAAAGAAAAGAAAAATGGTGTTATATAGACATTAACTTTTTTCAGTCCTGAAAGTTCTAAACCATCGTAACCTTTACCATTTTTTGAACTGTTGGATTCTTTTTGCCTTTTTTTTAAAAAAAAAAAAAAAACAGAAATTTCATCATAGCATAGAAAAAGATTTAAAGCTTGATTGCAACTAAATTGGGTTTGTTTTGCTTTCCTTTTAGTTGTGGTGAGACTGATTGGGAAGAGAATGCTGACTCCTTAATGCTCCAGGAAGTCCACTGTGATTAGTGACATGGGGTTAAGGAAAGATGTGATTCTTGGTGCTTAAGAAGCTTTCACTTCATTGGAGAATTATGATAAAAATATGTTATTATTATTAACAAAAATAATTGGCACCATTCATTGATTATTAGCTATGTATCAGGAACTTCAAATAATCACAATATATGGTAAAAGAAGGGAGAAGGAAGTGACTGCTAGAATCAAAAAAGAACTTTAAAACTGTTTTTCAAGCTGGACCTAAAGGCTAGGAATATCTGAAATGCCTGAGAAAAGGAGAATGGACATTTCTTCTAAGGTATCCACAGTCTGGTATAGGCAATGAAGATGACTAAATACGTCAGACTGGCTACAGTAGGGAACCTGTGCTGGGGAACAGTAGAGGTAAGGGCAGATAGGTGGCTGCAGTCAGATTCAAGAAATTACAAAGAAAACCCAAGAGGATGCAATGTCTGATGGGATGTAAAGGGTTAAGAATAGGGAGGAATCAGTTATGAATCCATTATTTGTTCTCTGTGGCTAGTACAGTTGGGGCGACATTAAAAGTAATAGGGAGGTTGAGATGGAGAAACTGATGAAGAAGAAAAGGTAAGTTCAGTTTGAGTCCCACAGAGGCAGCACAGCTAAGTGGCGGGTGGAAATACCGAACGGGAATTTTGGTGATAATTAGGGTTGAAGGTAGAGATTTTGGAGCCATTAACTTAAAAATTTGAGAAGATTTGGGGTCTCCCCAAATAAAAAAATCTATAGAAAGAATAGAAGACCAAGGAGAAAACCCAGGAGAGTATATAGTAAAGGAGAATGGGAAAAGGTAGAAAATAGTGAAAAAGTAGAGAGGTGATAAAAGGATAAGAGAGCTTCAAGAAGGAAGTAGCAGTGAAGAAAATAGTACACTGTAAAGAGATCAAGGAGAAAACAGAGGAGATTAAGCACAGTCAGATGGTAAGACAGTGACTGCTGGGTACAGAACAGACTGCTGGAGCCCATACCACTGTAAGGAAGTCTGTCCAGTAGGTCATTGCCAGAAACACGATTCAAGGTGCTGAGGGACTAAGGTGAGAAAGAGACAACAACCTTATCTATGACCCCGGTGCTGCAGAAGAGCAAATATTGAGAAGAAAAAGAGATCTTACGAAAGCAAAGAAATACTGTTATTCCAGAGCCAGAGACTGTGAATTAACCCTGACTGTGCCAGTATCAGCTGCATTATCTGTATTAAGTGACCCAGCTCTCTGAGCCTCTGTCTGGATCCTAAAGTTTACAAGAGAGATACTAATTTGCATGCATCCATGCATAATTCACAGAGTTATTGTCATTCATTCATCAATTTAGCAAACACGTAATTCTTACTCCATGCCTGTCATCTTTGTATGCACAGGTATAGAAAAGTGAACAAGACTGTTTCTATTACAGTTTAATAGGAATCAAAGGAGAAAATCATTAAGGTTTTGATCATGGCTTATTAATTTGGAAAGGGATGATGTTTGAGACGGGGGACAACAGAGGAAGCTATGTTGCTTTTAGATTTGGACTGAAGAGAGATCACCAAGCAAAGCTGTCCCATACATAGGTTGATATTTTTGACTGGTGATGATAGATTTGAAGGAGATCCAGCTCTGCAGTGAGTACTGAAGTTTCAATGGCAGAAATGCTTGCTAACAGATTGGTGCAGCAGCAAAAAA
>NW_016107396.1:6688636-6729318 GCF_001604975.1 Cebus imitator
AAAAAAAAAAAACATGGGACAAGGTTTGCAGGCTTGACTTTGGCTGGAGGAGGACATAGGAGGAAAGTCTGAGGGATTAGAGTCAGGAAAAGTCAGGTCAATAAAGACAAAAGCAAATACGGTCTGGAGATTGCTGCATAGTCACTAATAGAATCCAGCATATGTCATTTGTTTGGTGAATCTTTAATGGAGTTTTTTTTCAGGTTTAATTAATATCTTCCTTGTGTTTTACTTATTGTTATTTTTAGTCAAAGAATGAAATTATTTCAAAGTGATATTGTTATTTAGACACAGCAATCAATTGCATCACCTACACATAGCTCAAAGTTGCTGCTTTGTAGAGCCAGAATATTGTGCTCAATTCTGTACTTGTGAAGAAGGGAAAAGTGCTGAAGGATTAATTGCAGAAATATTCCACATGTGAATAGGTGCTTCAAAGGCAAAGGAAAAAGAATTATTTAACATGCACAAAAGAAAGCAAAGGTTATTTGCAGTATATAAAAAATATTTTCTCTGGACTTGTCCAATTATTTTGTTTTAAATTAAAAATTGTCATTCTTCTAGAATTGGACTTCTACAATGAATGGTGATTTGGGCTGAGGCACACTGAAATTTGTAAGGCTGCCTGAAAGTAACCAGGAGTGGGGAAGGAGGAAAGGAAGGACCTTTACCAGCATCCAGTACAGTGCTGGACATATGATTAGTATTGAATGAACAAAATAAATTGTCAACTAAAGACTAGTTATCAGATTAAAGACTGGGGAAAGCCATTCAAATAAATTCAATGGAGCAAATATGTTGGTTCAGCATATGAGATTCATTCATTCATTCATTCCTCATTCTGCCAGTCATGCGTTCATGTATTCATTCATTTAACCAATGTCCAAAAACATTTGTTGAGGCTCGTTTCTGTATCAGATAGATGCAGGGCAAAGAAGTCCTGGTTCACAGCGGCACCCTTCATAATAGACCCAAATTGGAAGTAGACTTCTAGGACTTCACTTGAAAACAATTATGTGCAGGCTGAGCCCGTCATAATGCTATTCTTATATGAATGACAGCTCCACATTTCTGCTGAGAGAAGAGCAAGTGAAAATAGTGTTTAACTGAGTTATTGTGAATAATGTCTGACTTTTACTGAATTATTTTAGATACTGAACGCTGAATTGGGTCCTTTGTCCACACCAATCAAGTCAATCTTAACAATAATTATTCTTGTGTTGCATGGCTTAGAAAACATAGATTCAGAAAGTTTTTGTAAACCTATCTAAGTCACACAAGTATGTGGCAGAATCAGAATTCCAATCTAGATGTGCTTGGCCTGAATCTTGTATTCTTTAATACTCCTCCTATTACAAGAAATTGTCTGGTGTCACTATGGAGAGTCTTCTTTAGAGACATCATTACAAATAGGGTGGTTTATGGGGAGTGTTACATAGAAGCAAAGAAGAATTATATGATATTGCAGGTTCTTTTTAAAATGTATAATTGAATTCTGTGCATTACCAAGTTTGGTGAAAGCTAACCTAGTAGCTGCTTATTAGGAGTTATCAGATTCTATAGAAAGAAGTGGGAAATTTTTATTAATAAGTTTAATGACAACCACAAATGTACTTGCCCTTATGGATAGGCATGTTTATATGTAACAGTGGTTTATTCTTTAGTACAATTTTTATCTATTTAAAAATAATTTTTGCCACATCTCCATGTTATTATTTTATTGACCTAAAAATGGTTCCTTAATTTTTTTACCTTCTTACTTTAATGAGTAGGCTATAGAAAAATATTTTTCAATTAGTTAAAAAGAAACAAATTTAAATTTAAACTATGGATCTACTTGATCAATTAGCTTTTCTTCTGCTTATTATAGCCTCTGAATTTCTGTAGTATATATAGTATTTTATATAATTTGCTATTGTTTTGTGTAAGTTGTGCTTTTGTAAATTCCCTGAGACTAGAGTTCATAATTTACTTTGTGTTAAAGTGGTAATCATATAATTGGTGTCAAAAATTTTTTCTGTTTTTTAGTCTTCAATTGATTGCTGAAGGCAACAAAATGATAGACAAGCCAAGAGCTCCACAGCAGAGGGCAGGGTCTATGTCGTATTCATTTTTGTATCCTCCAGGCCATGATAGTACTTGGTGTATAGCAGCAATTCAAATGACTCTTTCATGAATAAATGAAAGAATGATGCAAAAGACTGAAACTGGAACTTTTCAGAAGAAACAAGGGTGACCAACAAATCTTTGAAAACAGAATCAACCTCTTTCGTGATCAGGGAAATGCAAACTAAAACAAAAGAGATACTGTTTATACCCATCAAAGAGGCAAAATGGAAAAATCTGGCAATAGCAACGGCTGCCAATAATGTAGAACAATGGAAAGTCTTATGCACTAATGGTGGGAGTGTAAATTGGCATAATAAGATAAATTGGAAAACATTTGATATTATCTAAAGTTGGAGATTCCCATACTTGGCAACTCAACCTCTGGGAAATTCCCGCATGTGTGCACCAGATGTGTACAAGAACGTTCACAGCAGCACCATTCATAATAGACCCCAACTAGAAGCAAGTTGACTGTCTATCAAGATTAGAGTGGCTAAATATACCATGGTGTAGTCATACAATGAAATACTACAGAGTCGTATTAAAAAAAAAATGGATTGCATCTCCTCTTATCAACATGATGAATTCCAGGAAAATAATATTTCACTTAATAAGCAAGTCAGATACAGTATAATCCCATATTATATGAAGTTTTAAAATGATAAATTAAAAATATTGTTCATTGATAGACATATAGATTGTAAACTATAAATAAAAGCAAAATAGTGGGGAATGGGGAATGGAGAAGATGGAGAAAAGAAAAAGTACACAAGGGGCTTTCAAAGTACTAGCAGTGCTAAATGCTAAGCTTGGTGGTTGGTACAAAAATATCGATTCTCATTTGATTATTTATACATATATATGTATATGTATATATGTTATGCTATTCTATTAATTCAATACTGAATTAAAATGGAAAATATAAAGAAATGATAGGTAACGTTTGTGCTAACTCTTTCAGATTATGGCATGTAAGCGATATGTAGTTGAGCAAAATTCTACTCCCCTCTATTTCCATAGTTTATAAAGGTGCTTTTTTCTGAAGTAGAAAATTTCCAGGTTGAACTTTCTAAAGTTGTTCTCAAAGGGAGTCAAAAATGGTAAATGTTAAAATAAACCACAAGGTGGCATCCTGGTCTCATGTTTCTCATTCTGATTCTTTAATCAAGTAATCCCACTTTTGAAATGTTGAGGGTTTTTTTCCTTTAGTTTTTTTCTTCTTGTCTCATCAATTGTGTTTTATTTTACTTGTATATACACTGTGCTATCAGATTAAAGACTGGGGAAAGCCATTCAAATAAATTCAATGCGGCATGTAGTCTGGTTCAGCATATGACATTCATTCATTCATTCCTCATTTTGTCATGCATTCATGTATTCATTGATTTAACCAATGTCCAAAAATATTTGTTGAGCCTCTTTTCTGTATCAGATAGATGCAAGGCAAAGAGGTCCTGGAGACTCAATGATGAGCAGAAACATAGTCACTTTCATTTGCTTTGAGTGTGGTGGTGAAGATAGACAGTAATCATGCAATCATAAATTTAAATTGTGACTGACAAAGCCTATGAGGAAGAAAGGAGAAATAGGTGGTTCATATAGTTCTACAGTGAGGTTTTGAACCAGATGGAGATGTCAGAGGAGTGATCCATTTGTTGAGATCTGAAAGATGAAGATGAGTTACCTAGGTAAAAAGGAAAGAAAGGAATATTCATGTAGAAGGAACACGTGCACGGCCTTGTAGCAGGAGGGAGCAAGAATACCAGAGGCTGAAAGAAGCTAGGAAGGCTGGATGGCAAGGCAGAGGCATCAGAGAGAGGTGAACAAGGCCTAGGAAGTAGGGAGGGGACGGCTCTTGCACTGCTGTGTAGTGAGGTGAAGGATTTTGTCTTCACACTAAGAGCATTAGGATGAACCACCCATGCCCAGTCGTGGGTGGTTCAGTAGTTTTGTGAGTACTGTATATATGAAAGATTCTGCGCTGAGTCTTAGTGGCACAACTCTGTTCACCTTTGGGCGATTAGCTTTTTGATAGTGAAGGGACATCACTTGAAAACAGTAATACAATTTCAATCTCAGCCATGCTCATTAGATTCAAGCTTTTTCTTTTAAAGAAACATGACTCCATTGCATTTATTTTGAATCAGACTAAAAACCGTAGCTTTTGAAGACAGGAAACATAGAGTGTGCTATCTTAACAAACAAACCTATCTACCTCACCCACAACAAAATAAAACCCCCTGGCACTTAGAAAAGATATAAAAGAAAATGTTTGCCTTATTGTCACTTTGTCTCAGAAAGAATCATGTATTGGAAATTAGGAGACTTGGATCATGTCACTGTGGGAAAGATGATCTAACTTGGCTGTGACTCCATTTTTTTCATCTGAAAAATGAATCACAGTCTAGTTTATGTTCTTCTAACTCTGAAATTATGCAAATCTGTGAATATATTTATAAAAATCAATATGTACATGTTATTAATTTAATATAAACAGAATGGATATTGAGGGGCTATCTTGGTATGTATTTGAATGAACGTGTATAAGTGGGAAAGCAGAAGTTGTGTATATGACCAAATGAGGCTGGGTGCGGTGGCTCACACCTTTAATCCTGGCACTTTGGGAGGCCGAGGCAGGCGGATCACCTGAGATCAGGAGTTCAAGACCAAACTGGACAACATGGCAAAACCCTGTCTCTACTAAAGATACAAAAAGTTAGCTGGGCAAGGATAATCTGTAATCCTTGCTACTTGGGAGGTTAGGGCAGGAGAATTGCTTGAAGCAGGAGGTAGAGGTTGCAGTGAGCTGAGATTGCACCATTGCACTCCCACCTAGGCTACAAAACAAGACTCTGTCTCAAGAAAAAAAAAAAAAAGGCAAAATGAGACAATGTGGATTTGAAAATATCTTTAATAAATTAAATTTGAATAAGCTGCACTACCATTTCTTGATAGTATACTATGTTTACTATCCTAAAATTCTATTTTGTAGCTGGGTATGGTAGCTTATGCCTGTAATCCTAGCAGTTTGGGAGGCAGAGATCACTTGAACCCAGGAGTTCAAGACCAGCCTGGGAAACATAGCAAACCCCCATCTTAAAAAAAATAATTAGCCAGGCATTGTGCCCCATACCTATAGTCCCAGCTGCTAGGGAGGCAAAGGTGGGATGATTGCTGGAGCCTGGGAGGTCAGGACTGCAGTGAGCTGTGATGGTGCCACTGCATTCCAGCCTGGGTGACAGAACAATACCTTGTCTCAAAACAAAACAAAACTATTTTACTAATGATAAAAACAAAGCTTAGTAACTTGTCCAAAGTTCAGTAATTTGCCCAAAGTCACATAGCCATTATATCTCAAGATGCAACCAGGTCTATCTGACTTCAGAACATGCTCCTTTAGTCTTTATACTTACACTTTTTGAAGAGTTGAGGTATTTTAAAATCACTTATAAATATTGAATAGTGATAAATTCGCTAGAGTTATAAATATGGATTTCAAGTTGCTTATAAGTGGCCTGATGAATAAGCATCAATAATTTTAAGAAGCTCCCACATCTTAAACAAAATTGCTTATCAACTTGATTTAAGTAATTAAACATGCATTTTCCTAGATACGGCTTTGAAGTTGCTGTATTATTAAGCAAACAACTTTCCTGTTAATGTCTTTGCTGTATCAATACAGGATATGCTTACAGAATTTTAACTCTTAAATTATACATTTAACATAACCACTTCTCTCACTGTGTCATATCCTAAGAACAAACAATTTGTAAACTTTGTTTCTTCTTTTGTCCAAGCTCCTGAGAGCAAAGAGGTTGTCTTGTCGGCTGGATCTTGGTGTTTGGAGAAGTGGCTAAATGCATTTATACTGGATTATTGTTCCTGTGTTGTTTTGTCTGTGGCTCCCACTCTTGGGAATCCTTGGGGTTTGAGGATCACATCAAAAAAGTATCTCTTGTATGAGAAATGGTCAGTGTGGCCAGATAATTCATGGGCTGAGTGCTGAGACTCATTCCCATGATCGTCTTGGTCAGGAGGCACTTGGTGTTTTAAGCTTGTTCTCTTGATGCAACACATATGCTTTAAATCTGTTTAATGATTCAACAATAATGGACTCGTGAATACCTTTCAGATGGGCTCAATGGCATCTCAAACTTGCTTACAAGTATCAGTAAAAGATATGTATCACTATAGGCAAGGCTTGTCCACTGACCTTGGCCATACTCTCATCTCCCTTATCAGATGGTCACCAGCTTGCACATGTCTTTTTGGTTTTTGTTTTTGAGATGGGATCTCCCTCTGTCACCCAGGCTGGAGCACAGTGGCACAATCATAGCTCACTGCAGCCTCGAACCCCTGGCTCAAATGAGCTTCCTGCCTCAGCCCCCCAAGTTCTTGGAACTACAGGCACACGTATGCCCAGCTTGCACATGGGTTTTCATGATGTTACCATGCCCAACCATTTGTACTATTTTATGTTTATCTTTCCATTGTCAGAAAGCTGTCAAAACAATAAAATAAATCTAACAGTGGATGCTTGTATTGCTTGCGCCTGTGATAGAAATGTGCTATCATGAGAGTAAAATATGGTCTGTGTGCCTCTGTATTTTGCCCTCACGACTGCAAACACCATCATCTTGCTAGAGCCCCAGAGAAGCCAACTTCATGCAGCTGTGCTGGGACGGACTGATTAGGACAGGGAAAGAGGCCAGTCATTGCTGGCTTAGGGGAATCTCTACCCAAACAGAACTATGCAAAGCTCTGGTCATCTTGCTTTGGTGAAAAAAAAAAGTCTTCAGGTTCTCTGCAATTAAGGAAAAAGGTTAAAAAAGAAATGCTGAAAGACCCAGGAAGGTAAATCCTATTCAGCTTGACAGCTTATAATCAGGAAAGGAGTGGTTAACTCAACTAAGATATTCACTTGTGTTCAGAGTTATAATTTATCACTACACTTACACAAGTAAAACACTATGAATAATAGCCATTCTTTGCAAAATACTTTTTCTTCCGCAATGAGAAAATGTGACTTTGTTTTCACAGTAATGAAAACACAAGACTTACAATGCAAACTTGTTACAAGAAACTTTAGAGTTAAATGCCAAGGTTTTTCAACCTCTTTCTATCCCTTAAATAAAGCTTATAATAAATACATTCTATTACAGGCATATCACACTTCATATGCATGAATCTCTTCATTTCCACACACTGACAGAATGGCAACAGAGGTCAAGAAAACCAAATATTTAGTTTATAGAAGGCTAAGAACTTAGAGGCATATAAAAATTTCTCTGGGCATAAGATTTTTGAAAAATTATGCACATACTAACTATCAAAAACGTTCTTTAACTATAGGCCAAAGAGTTAGGTTAGTTAAAAGGCCCTTTCTGATTACAAGAATTTTTAAAGTGAATGGGTTATTGGACAGGTCTTCATAGGTCAAATGAAAAATTTTATTTTATGGCATATGGACCTATGGTGTATAAACATTCAGAATAATCCAGCATTCTCCCTAAACAACAACAACAACAATTTCTTATCTTTTAGATTCAATGGAAGATTGGAAATGATTTTTTTTTTTCAGATTCAATTTGCTTAGCACCTTAATACTTCACCATTTTGCCACACCTTTGTCAACTACTTTGAGTGAGATTATAGAATTTTCTGTGGTAGCCTTTAGAGGGTAAGTTTGTGGATGAAGAAAAGATAGGTGTAACTTGATTGAAAGTTGAAACTAGAGAACTGCCAAGATAATTTCCCTTTTATGTTACATCATAAACTGGAGTTATTCCTTTTTTCATCCTTTCATATATTAAAAGAGTGAGCTGGAGGTGGGTTTATAACAATACTATAGCTAGATGTACTCTCATCCTTAGTCCAAAGTGATCCCAGGCAGGCTGAAATCCTGGGGAAGTCGGAATAATTCTGAGACCAAAAAAAAGTGATGTCAAAAGCCACAGCCTAGAGATCAGAAGTATGAATTAAGTAGACAGGTCTAGGTTAAGTTAAAGCTCTACCTGCTAGGAATGGCCTTGGACAATTAAGCTTTATTACCCAATTTCTAATATGTAAGTAAATAAACTATTATGACGCTTAAATGAAGAAACAGATTTCAAACACTTAGCATGCGGCTTAGTATAGCGAACAACTGACCTGTATTAGCAGCTTGTGTCATAACTGATTTTCTTTTTCAGACCTGCACCTTGCAATGGGTACTGATTCCAACAGTTAGAGCAGATATTCCCTGACCACTTCCTTTCCTTTGAAGTTAGAAGTAAGGGAGCCTTGGGAAAAAGTACCACCTGGTGCCTAGAGAACCATTTCCCATCTGCCTTTGGCCCCTCACCCAAGATTGTCTATGTAAGCTTAGAGGCTTTTCTTCTTCTAAAGATCTCCCATCTAAGTTCAAAGACTTAGCCTTCCAAATAATATGAGCTATAGTCACAGTTTATGATGTCATGTTTGCTGCAATGCTTTGTTGTAGTTACTGAAATATTCACAGCCTCAGTCAGTGCTTAGATCTTAAAAGAATTATAAGGGGAAGTCAAACTCCATTCTTCAGTAAAATGCAGCAGAACAACTAGAGGTAGTCCCATTGGGTAATGAAAAGTTTAAAAAATACGTCTATCTTTAGATCATTAGGCTTACAAAGCCAACCTAGATTCTCTGATTAGACTAGGACTCTATCCTAATGAGATATTTTAAAAGTAAGTTAAAACAGCCACATTTTAATCTATGTACAACTCCAGCCATGAATTTCTAAAACTGCATTTGAGTACAATGCTGTATTATTGTATTGCCTAAAATCCAAGGTGCATTAAATTTTTTTTTTTTTTTTTACATTCTAGTAATTAGGCAGTTTTATGGTCAATGTATAAAGTTATGTTGTAGTGGTTCTTTTTCTTTAGAAACTGATTTCAACCAATAGTGTATCTTGCAACTAATGGAGACTTAGACTCATGGAAATATGGAATTCTATTTTTTCCCACCCAAATCTCATCTTGAATGAAATTCTAAAATCATATTGCTTTCTGATGATGTTACCTAAGGTGATTAGTCTGGCTTTTTGATAACTTGAGGATTGGCAAAAAGAACAATTTGAATATATAAGAAGGATAGTCTGAAAGGCTTCATTATATTTGATAATACATATGCACAGGTGCATAGGAGAGCCATCTCTCTGATTAATATTCGAATTTTCCCCCAACTGCTTGGGGGCTGAGGTGGGGGGATCACCTGAGCCCAGGAGGTTGAGGCTGCAGTGAGCCATGATCGCACCACTGCACTCCAGCCTGGGTGACAGAGTGAGACTGTCCCTCCTCCAAAAAAATAATATTCGGAATTTTTAATGTTTCAACATCACCTTAAAGTTCCCTCATATTTCTTGAAAAATGAAAGATCATATTTATGATAGTAAAATTTCTGAAGAAAAGCAAAAGCTCCTCCCCATAGCTCCCAGAATCTCCTTTTGTGACTCTCAGTGCACCTCCTTCTTTTGAGAACCCCTGTGAATAGCTAGGGTGGCAGCCATACCTATCACTTTCAGTCTATAGGATTGTACTTTGACATGCTACTACACACCATGCAAACTCAACATATACAGCACAATGCTGGGCACACAGCAGTTATTTTAAAAAATACCTTCTGGCTCACTGATCTGAAATTTAAAAAACCCTGTTCTAATTAGCCATACACACAGCTTTAAACAGTTGAGAAAACACAGATTTCTAAGGGTCGCCTTTTTCCTTTTATCCTTTGAGTTAATTTTGACATAAACTTTTACACAAATAAAAGCAACCATTAATAATTCAAACCCTGAAAATATTTTTTCCCTAAAATAATTTTAAAGGGTATAAACCCTTTTCTATTTTGGTAGCAAACATGAAAATTACCACACCTAAAGGTGGAATACCACCTTCACAAAACACTTGCATGGGAGATGGCAACCTCCAATGGTCAAGTTAATATCGACAGTGAGATATGATGCTAGAAGTCGATCACATGAAATACCCATCATAATTAACTTGAAATCACTGAATTACTGACAATGATTATCTTTAGGAACACCTTCTTATTAACCATGTGGCAAGTTGGTTTGCAAATATTTTAGTTAGCAGAATTGAAAAATAATAAACTGGCTGGGCATGATGGCTCATGCCTATAATCCTAGCACCTTGGGAGGCTGAAACAGGTGAATGAATTGAGGGCAAGAGGTCACATGGTAGGACCCTGACTCTACAAAAAACACAAAAATTTGCTGAGCATGGTGGTGCACGCCTGTGGTCCCAGCTACTTGGGAAGCTGAGGTGGGAGGATCACCTGCCCCTGGGAGGTCAAGGCTGCAGTAAGCCATGATCATATCACCCTATTTCAGCCTGGGTGACAGAGTGAGACCCTGTCTCAAAAAAAAAAAGAATAAAGAAAAAAAAGAAAAAATAAAAATAATAATACATATATACACAAAAAGGAAAAGAAAGGGAAGGAAGCAGAAAGGAAAGGAATTTATCTTAAAACATTTAATTCAAATAAATTTAAAATTCCTGATCTCTAAAAGTCTACATTTCAAAAAGAATGAAAAGTTATCTGAATGCTGACATTACAATAGGCATATGTAAAGGTTTTAAATTTTAAAAATTATATGGCTGTTGTCCACAAATCATGATTATAAAGGAACCACCTAAGACAATTAAATCAATTTTATTTTTTGCTATCTTATTCTATTAGAGCCAATTGAAGATATATGAACCACAGGGCTTATAGACAACAGAAAAAAAGTGATTTGCTTTTGCCCCCCTTCCACCTTTTCATTACCCACTTACAGACAGAAATTAAACTATGTGCTTGATTTTTCAAGACCAGAATAATGTAAAAACCTCCTTTTTCCTTTGTACAAATTGATAGGCAGAATTAAAATCACTTTCATTCTTTTCATGTTGTTTGGCCCAATAGCTTCAGGAGCACTCTAATAGTTTATTTTAGGCCTCACTGAAGTGGAGGGAATATCCATAAAATTTCCACAGCAACAAAAGAAACTGTCATCAAAGCACAGGGGATTTATCATTAGGATGTATATGCCTATCATGTATGTATGTGATGTTTTTAAAACTCTGTACACATGTTTTTGAATTACAACATGTATGACATGTTCAGGCTTATTATCCTACATTTGGTACACTATTTGGAAGTCTTGAATTTGCACTTTTCCAAGAACTGTAGTGAAGACTAAAAGGCAGAGGAAACTGATTAGTTTTTGCCTCCAAATATCTTACCTGCCTATGTTTAGTTTACAAGCTCAGATAAATGTTATTTTCAGGCAAGCTGTGAATTACATAAGTCAAATGATTTTGAAATACATAAAGAAAAGCCATAGCTTGAATTGTTAGTAAATAAAGACCTCTCGAGATTCATGTCGACTTTCCACATAAAAAGTGGAAAGCTACATTTCTGCAAAGCAACTCAACCACATAAAAAACAGTCAAAAAGGACTTCATTTAATTAGTGATATGTAAAGACTCTTGCATAGAAAAAAGTTACAAAGTAATGCAAAAAAGACTAGGTACAGTAATTTTAAAACAAATATTTAAAAGTATAATTTTGCATAATGTTTAACATTCTCATGTTTATTGCTTTCTCCACACAGCAGAGAAATGAACTGCATAATACATGCTGTGTCTCTTATCTTTTAAACATAAACTCTCACGTGCTTGATTTCAACGTATTAAGAGATTATTTTGTCATTAAACAAAAAAAAAAAAAAAAAAAAACAAAAACACAACACCATTACATAGCACTAGTTTAGGCATGGACAAAAATAACTTATGTACATCCCATTGCATACATTCATCTTGCTTTGGGATCAAATGCAATCACTATCTTGACAAAGAGCTTTAAAAACTGTAGCTTTTCTTTTCCCAGTGCTCCTTCCTTGCTTCATCACCTCCAGAAATGTAACTTCTCCCAAAGGGTGACAAGAGTAGATGTTATATTATTAGGAGAAAATGAAGAGGATAAATATATAAAAATAGTCCAAATGAAACTGAATAAATTAATCCAAACTCACACAAACTGGAGAGTTTTCAAGTTGGCATGAATTAAGTAGCTTCTGGTGGGCACATGGTAGGCAACTGCTCTTAGGTGCACTATATAAAGTCAGGTTTATATAAAGCAGCACCATATTTTGAGCCATCCAAAAAATAAAAGTGCCTGCGGGCTTGCAGGCAGAGCAGAAATGCTTGTTAATCTGAGAACTGATGGAATAATTGCTTATACCAAATGCACTGCTAAATATCACCTCTTGGCATGTCTGTACAAAGAAGGCAAACTAAGATAAAACTATGTCTTTCAACTTGAAAATTACATTCAGCAATCATTTTGACCAATAAAACCTGTTAGTTTCAGCAGAATACTCTTCTCTGGCATGGTATTCAAATGTCTGCAGCATATTGTAAGACTTCTGTCCCTTTGCTTTCTTAACCTAACTCCACACTCGTCTTTCCTTGTGCAATGTTTTATATCCAGAAGAAAACTTCCTAAGCTCAGGCACTTACGAAACACGACTCTCTCGCTCTCCTCCCTATGTATTTCCCATCTAGTCTCAAGAGAATTGAGTCAGGGCATTTTTCTTCCCCAGTTCAGACATACTGATGCACTGCTGGAAGGTACGGTCCATATATTTTCCAGGAAACTTCTAATAGTAACAAGTATGAAGTTTTCAAAAGTTGCTGATGTCAGTTACCGAGCTGCCTTAAACCAAACAAAAAGGGGAGAGAGACAAAAAGAGAATACCACATTTCCACTCGTGAGGTTTGTGTCTCAAACAGCTTTATTGTTCCTTTGTGGATCTGTCGGCATCTGTATGGCTACCTTCAGGGTGCAGAGGTTTTAGGCTGACTCTGAAATGGAGGACATTATTACTATTGCAAGAAGTTCAAGAAAAATTTAAAAAGCTCCAACTTCTGTCCCCCAGGGTCGGTAAGGTTTACTGTTTGTTCCACTGCTGGTCTGCTGAGGACTGGACGTGGCTGATACTGACAAGGGTGGGCTGATGGCTGTGGCCGCAGCTACTGCTGCTGCTGCGTTTGGGGGAAGCATGGGGAATGCTCCCGCAAAGGACAGAGGAAAGCTGTGCGCAGCCGCAGTGGCTGCTGCGGCTGCGGCGTGGACGGTGGCCGAGAGGGACAAGAGAGACGTGGAGAGAGGTGGCACGCAGGGGGCGACGCTGCCCGTGGATGGCATTCGGAGGGCTGAATCCGCGTGGGCAAACGTGGCCGTGAGGAGAGCAGAGCCGTGGGCAGGAGGCACTTCTGAAGTTGTGGAGAGGCGACAAGGGGTGGACTCCGAGGCGTGGAGACCGTTGGGCTGGAGCAGGGCTGTGGGCAGGTGGTGGAAGGTGGCGGCCCAGTGATGCGGGTGGAGGGGGTGATGGTGGTGGGCCATGGAGGATGTCATGGCCGCCGCCTCCCGCTGGGAGGCGCAAGTGCTGAGATGAGACACAAGCCGCACCCGCAGGGGATCCGAGGAGTCCAGGCCTTCCACGGAGCTCAGGTACCGTGCCACTTCTGTTAGGCACTCTCGGAATCCGATGCTCATGAAGTCCATGGCAAGAGCGTGTGCGTCAAAGTAGCCTAAAAGTGGGTTTGAGCAAAGTGGGGGGCAGGAGAGAGATTGAGAGATAGAGACGAGAGAGAGAGAGAGAGAGAGAGAGAGAGAGAGAGAGAGAGAGAGAGAGAGATGAGAAAATGGTACAGTTAAGAATAACTACCCCATGATGTTCCACTCTGTCCTTCAGAAGACTGAAGTGGAACGATAATCCTTTCTGAAAATATTGCCAGCTATTTATGGTTTTAATTTTTTGCAGAAGTTAAGAAAGTATACTTTGCCACTCACATGTGTGACAACTCGGGCAATGCAATATACTACAGTTGTTCTTGCAGCTAAATATCACAGTGGGGAAAAAAAATAAGAACATCCACGTTTGAAACACTTCCAGAGAAAGAAATGGGGTCTCCCCTTTTGTATTGTGGGATAGTGAAATTCCCCAGGAAACGTTTTTGTGGAATTATAGAGTTCCAGTCTCTCTGTCTCTCTCACATGAGTTGGAGATTAAAGGGCTTATCTGAAACATCTTTACTCTCTTGGCATTTTAACAGAGATGCAAGTGCATCTTAGCAGCTTGAGGACTTTCAAAATGTGCTAGAATCGCAATAAATTCATAAATGCTCCTTGACTCACAATGTTTTTTATCAACAAAGTGAAAACATCTTGTCATAACTTTGTATAAAAAATTTAATGAAAACAAAATGAGTTTGTTTTTTTTTTTAATTGGTTTCTTATTTGAAGATCTTATTTTTCTGTCAGTCATATAAGGCTAAGTTCCTGGTATGAAAACACTATAGGTTAACTCTTAGTTTTTCTGAAGTTCAAATATATGTCCTTACATTTTTCTGGTATACGCCCAACAAAAGAATGTATATTAATTTTGTCAGTGTATATGCATGTACTCTTATACCTATAGTTACTACCCTAAAAATGGCTAGAGCTTGGTCACATTTATCTGAGTCTCTGCCCAAAGATAATACATTAGAATAGAAAATAATGTTGGCGGGCGTGGTGGCTCAAGCCTGTAATCCCAGCACTTTGGGAGGCCAAGGCAGGCCGATCACGAGGTCAAGAGTTCGAGACCAGCCGGACCAATATGGTGAAACCCTGTCTCTACTAAAAATACAAAAATTAGCTGGGCATGGTGCCATGCACCATGCACCATCCCAGCTACTACGGAGACTGAGGCAGGAGAATCACTTGAATCCAGGAGGCGGAGGTTGCGGTGCCATGCACCATGTACTATCCCAGCTACTAGGGAGACTGAGGCAGAAGAATCACTTGAATCCGGGAGGCGGAGGTTGCGGTGAGCCAAGAGCATGCCATTGCACTCCAGCCTAGGCAACAGAGTGAGACTCTGTCTCAAAAAAAAAAAAAAAAGGAAACAATAATGTCTAATTTAGGGTACAATAATAATCAGATATTTAGGGAAATATTACCTACTTTGAATGAGTAATCTCTAGTATGTACAAACAGATTTTTCATTTCATTTACCACTTGTAAAAAAGCAATTTTCAAATCAAAAGTTTAGTCTATTCATTTTTCGGATGTGTACCTACATAAGAAATATCACAAGGTTATTTATTAACTTATTTATTTAGACAGAGTCTCACTCTGTTGCCCAGGCTAGAATGCAGTGGCTTGATCGCTGCAACCTCTGCCTCCCAGGTTCAAGCGATTCTCCTGCCTCAGCCTCCTGAGTAGCTGGGACTGCAGGCACATGCCAACACAACTGTCTAATTTTTGTATTTTTAGTAGACACAGGGTTTCAGCATGTTGGTCAGGCTGGTCTCGAGCTCCTGACCTCATGATCCGCCTGCCTTGGCCTCCCAAGTGCTGAGATTACAGGCATGAGCCACTGCACCCAGCCCTAACTTATTTGAGACAGAGTCTCACTCTGTCACCCAGGCTGGAGTGCAGTGGCCCAATCACAGCTCACTGCAGGCTCCATCTCCCAGGCTCACGTTATCTTCCTGCCTCAGCCTCCTGAGTAGCTGGGACTACAGGCATGCACTACCATGCCTGCTAATTTGATTTTTAGTAGAGACAAGATCTCGCTATGTTGCTCAGACTGGTCTAGAACTCCTGAACTCAAGCAATCCTGCTGTCTTGGCTTCCCAAAGGGCTGGGATTACAGGCATGAGCCACCACACCCAGCAGTTATTTTTATCTAAAGCATTTACTACATTATCTGTTTATATTTTTGCTGATCAAAGTATTACCTGTTTAATCATCACCTATTAAAAACTAGACTATCTTAATCTGTAATCAAAGAGCTTTGGAAATAGTAGTCACATATATTCAAAATCCTAAAGCTAAAATTCCAACAATTTGGAAGTCCCCAAAAGATACTTGTGGCAAATATACACAGTATTAAAACAGAAACAACAACAGTACAAAGCTGATTACCAAGAGAATACCATGAAATATGGAAGATCAGCAGCAAAAATAGTTATCATCCCAGGACTCTGACATAGTTAGCAAACACAGCCCCTTGAATTAGGATGAAACGTTATCCCTGAAGAAGAAGTATTCAAGTAAGATTTCACATTTTGGTCCTCAGGGTTCTCTCTAGGGCTTTGCAGACTTCTGACTCCCATGAAAGAAAGATGGGGGTAATGAATAGAATAGATAGTGTCCAGAAATCCAGAGGGATTTCGAAGCTTAGGTTATTCTACTAAATCCTCTCTAGATACTATTGTCATACCAAGACAGACTGTTAAGAATGACCTACCAGAATTGGAGCCCCAAGAGCTTCTAAGAATTTTCTTTACTGGTCATGAAGTAATTGAAATTTGTGGTTTGCCTGCTATGTTGTTGTATATGGCTGAGCTTTCTGTTGTATCTTAATGAATATAAATTATGTAATTCCTATGCTATTGTGAACTTCAGAGGGAAATAAGTAGCTGTCTTTTGTGAATGGATCTTGGGCCAACAGTAACATACATGTTCATACCACTTCCTCTGTGCCAGCACTATCCTCTGGGCGTTAAGTGAATTAACTTGCAACAGGCTTATGAGTTATAGTATAGATAATATAACTGTCCTCTTTTTACAGATGATAAAACTGGAGCTCCAGGGGTCAGTAATTTACCCAAAGTCACAGAGCTAATCAATGGCAGAACCAGGATTTGAAATCACGCAATCCAGCTACAGATGCGACGCCCTTCACCACTGTACTATGAGGCAGCTGGAAGTCTTTTCCAGTGCTAGCCCAAACCACCAGCTCCCTTCTTGAAGGCCATTCTCCAGTGCAATGACATCTTCAGTGACCTGACAGTCTGGCAGCGTGTATGGCGCCTACTTGGAAATGTCTGTTCACAAACTATTCTGGGACAAATTTTAGGACTGTCCAGGTAGCCAAGAATAGCAACCAAGATGGAACTTAGTTTTTATAATAAAGCCTAAGAACAATATTACTTTTTACAAGTACTGCTCCTGCCAAATATTTGAAACCCTGATAAGAAAACTTAGACTTGTGGCTAACAATCATAAGGGAAATAAAGCAATCAAACAAATTTTCTTGCAGCATGACTAATTCAGTCAGTCTCTTAACATCCTGAGGTAACAGTTGTAGAGACAGGATCATGGGGCTGCAGGGGGCTTTGGCGCTTATTCTGCTAGTGTAGCCCTCAAAGTACAGCAGACTACTTTTATCTTAGGTCAAAGGCACAGCAACAGTCAACCTAGATGGGATCATTGGCTTTGGTGATTTAATCAAATTATCTTGTCCATTATGTAAGAACGTTTGCATCTCAGGCCACTGTATCTCAGGCCACTGTACCTCACTCAGGATGGTTCCTTGAGAAGGTACAATCTGGGGTAACTCAACCCATTGGGGCTTCTCTATACAATGGTTACCCTCCCTCCCTGCTAGACACAGGTAAAAGATGGTTAAGATCAGGGCTGATGTCCTAGGGATCCTCAACGGTATGGCTGTATAGGAGTTAAATACTGGTAAACAGTTACTTCCCTCCAATGCCCTGCCTCTGCCCTGATCTAGGACCCATATACTATGTAGTAAAAGGTTAATGCTGAGCACAGGGAGGCCTGCAGGATTTAGTTGCAGCCCTTAAATCCGTGTGACACCTTCTCCTTATTCAGTTGTTAAATATACTGAATAACACCCTTAGCTAAGGTGAATATCAAAGGATTCTTCGAAGGATGAAAAAGATTCAGAGGGGCAAAATCAAGTCTCAGTTGTGATGTGAAAGTCGGATAATGAAATCTGAGTGAACTAGGATCTCAAAGCTATTTTTAGCACGAGATGAGAGATCGTCTCTCACCACCTTGACAATTTCTCCCTAAGTCACTATCTAGTACGGAGGGCACCTCTCCAGGGCCCTGGACCTGGAGTGCCTGCTCCTGTTTGCTTTCCCCAGGAATGACTCTGCTCCATTAATGGCTTCTAGTACAGAGACTTCCTACCTGCACTTCAACTATTCTGTTTGGTTTCAATTCAAGACCAACCAAAATCTAAAGGCAATAATGAAAAGAACTCTAGAGTCATTTCCTTTGGAATAGCTGAATTATTTTCAGTCTTAGCTTTCACTTAATGTAGAAGAAGAACAAGCAGTAGGAAGAAAGAAGGGGGAGGATAGAATTGCATCTAACCTCCTGTTTATGTTTGGATGTTTGTGTTTGTGTGTTTTTTTCTTTCTGTACAGATTCCAGCATGCGCTTCTTAAGTCCTAAACAAATCTCGGACCAGGCTGCTCTGAATGAAGCTTTACTCCCACAGTATTATGAAAGCAAACACAAGCCCAGGGTCAAGTGCTTCTTTTGTTCCAGAAGTTCTTTCCCACGAGTTCAATCCTGCCATTAGCATTGATTTCCACGGCTTTAATCTGGGGCCGCCTATCCCAGCTTGTTAAAGAACTGTTCAACTATGACTTCCTTACAATATTAGGGGAATAACATGAAAAGAGAAAGGTAAAAAAGGCGAAAAAAAATGAAGTCATCTACTTACCTTTACCCCCTGTTGCCTGAAGCATCTTCAAATGATCCACTGTCATTTGCAATATTTCAGCTTTTTCTAACTTTGCAGATCCCTTCATAAATAAATATTATCATATATTAATTATACTAATATACTAATTTGAAACATTATACACTGAATTTAGCATTATGGCTTCTCACTAAACAATTCTAAGTTTTATTTTTTCACAGAAAATTTTGAATTCTTTCCAAACTTTATATGAAAGCACTAATTAATGTCATACCTAATGACAGGTATTTGCTATTTTAACTTTTAGAGACTAAAAGAAAGTAGAATGACTTTTAAAAATCATAAGAATAATTATTCTCCTAAGATCACCACAGCAAAACTATTTCAATTGCAAAAATCTCAAACTTTGCATTCAATCTGTATCTTGGTTAATAATAATATGTTTTATTACGGGGCATGGATAGTCTTCTATAAAGCCAAAGTCTAGAGGAGTTGAATAACAACTCAAGAAGATAAGGAGATAGGATTTTAGCGATTTATTGTTGAACTTTTTAAAAATAGAAAATTCTAATAAGCCTTCTCACAGGCCTACTAAATTCTGAAATAAGGAATTCACATTAGAACAATATAATTGGATCTGCATTTCCAGCAGATCCAAAAATTTTAAAAGGGGAAGATTTTTAAGGTTTTTCTCCAATAATTACCAGCAGGTGTCACTGTGAATTTCTAAGCTCACAAACAAGAAGCAATAATTTACTGTTTACCTAGGAAGCATGTTAAATGCTTAAGGATTTTTGAACTTTTTAAAATAGTTCTTAATAAAATTGTCTTGCAAATATATTTTTATGTCGCTGCTTTTCAAAATAAGGAAACCTCTGGTAACCAATTGAAATAGAAATGTGCCATTTCAAACTGTCTGGGGAGGGGGGCTGTGGGTGGCTTCTTATTTCCTGGAAGAGCTAAATAATTATACCAATATGTTCTCATTTTTTTTTCTTTTTAAGGATACTAAGGTTTATTTCAGGTCCCTGTGCTTTACTTGTTCTGTGAAAATTATCAGCACCACATACAGTGAGAGTGCCAGAGTTATTTAACTGCTCTAAAGAACACTCCTCTAATCATATTGTGACAGGGCCAACACACTAGGGTTGGTAGCCAGGTTCTGCAAATGGGAGCGCTTGTGTTTATGGTAACTAAGTGCCAAACAACTGAGGTTTGCTTTTAAGGTTTAAGTCAATATTTAAGAAAAAAAAAATCTAACAAACCAAGAAAAGAAAAATACCAAACAGACTTCTCCTCATTCTGCAGACCTTTCAGTACTCCAAATTTTAATAACATCATTGATTACTGGCATTTTCACTTGAAGCGGATTGGCACTGAAAATGCCACTATATCGAAACTACAATTTCCACATTATTTTTAGTTGATCAAAGACAGTCTCTGCATATAGATTGGGTGTCTTTTTTTGTCTTAAAAAATGTATAACCAGTAGCATATTATGTTTTGTACTTTGTCAGTGTTTAACTTTTCCATGACAATGGTCCCAAGTAGATTCAGTAAAGTCAGTAATAATTGAAACTGCAGTTTCTGGATAATTTCCAAGGACTTTGTAGGGCTTGTTTTATAATGTTTGCAGATTCATGAAGTAAACAAACAAAATGGAATAAACAAACAACTGCTGTCTTATACCCTACTGGAATTAAATTGAAAGTATTTTCAACAAGGTCATGCTGCCATGTCCTTTGAAAGACGCTCTTAGAAATCTGTCATTAGCCATTGTGGCAGGGGGAGAGCCATGACTTTTCTAAAACCACAAAAGAAGATTTAAACATTTGGCTTTCTACTTTTCTAAGTGTGCAAAATCTTTTCCTTTCTTTTTTTTTGGTAAAGGAATACTTGAACTATGAAAAGGGGCATTTATGACTAATTCCGTTTTTACTAAACTTCTAGAAAGATGCCCCAAATCAAACAGCGTTCTACCAACCAAGGGATTAAAAATGAAAACAAATAGCTTGATAAATACATTTTGTATTATTATTTAGGAAATAGAGCTAGAGATATTACTTCTTGGGCTCTGATTATTTTATAATTAAAAAGATTGCTTTTTAGAAACATTTTGAGAAAAAAAAGATGTTTCATTATTTTTTTTTGAAGAACAGCACAGTTTTAAATAAAACCACTACTGGTATTCATAGAAGGAACAGAGAAAGCATGAACACTGTTACCCTTAAGGGGAAAATAAGCTAAAGAATGGAAATGTTTTTCAAGTTCATGATGGATTATGTTTTTAATAGTTTTGCCACAACAAAGCATTTTATTGAAATAGCTGCTCTGTGCCAGATCAGGGCACATACACCATTATTTTAACGAGCTTTAACAAGAACCCACATTCCCAGATGAGCGAATCAAATTGTTTGAGCTTTTTTGGAGAGGGCTTGGGGGAGTTCGTGGAGGGGCTAGCTTACTTGTTTTTCAAAAGCAGTTGGCACAAGTCTTCTCAACTCAGATAAACTGTTATTTATTCGATCCCGACGCCTTTTCTCTATAATCTATCCAAAAGAAGCAAATAACAAAAGTTTATGAATTCACACATGATAAAATTACTCAAATGGAAAAATATAACTGTTAAACACTAGTATGAGTTACATGAAATAAAAAGGAGGAAAAATCACATACCCCTCTCCTTTTCTTTCTTGCCATAATCTGAGATGCTGTTGTTGGAGAATTCAATCTAATCACAGAGCTAGTACTTTGTCTATGAAATAAGAAGAGTATGTCAGGTGCTGCATTAACATAACAATAGTTTCTTCTGGGTACTTGGTGGTGCCCATTAAATATTCAGAATGATTCCATAGTTCAAATCTGCCTTATTTTATTCTTAGTTCTGCTTCTCTCTTAACACTTTTGCTTTTTAAAAAATGGGTAATCCAGATGCTAACCCATTGGCCAAAATGTCCCAGAATTTTTATTTGAGTCTCCCAGTGAAATAATTATGGGCAGTTAGGGTGAGAAGTTAGATATTAGCACTTCTTAGTTCCACTCATATATATTTTACAGTCAGCTAATTTCCTCAAATAGCTTCCCTTCTCCCTCCTGTCAGGCACACTGAACAAAGTAATGATACTTTTTCAAATCAAGGTTATGTTAAGCACTGCTATCAAACAGATGTGCAGTTGTCACACATCAAACTCTTGTCTCTAGGTGCAGACTTTAAAATAAATAGAAGTTTCAAAACTTCAGTTGGTCATATGTCGCAACAGGAAAAAATGGACAAAAGGTGTTTTGCATGCTAATCTTCCAAAAATATACCCTAAATATGCCACTGATAGGAAAATTAAAACTCATTTTACTACTAGGTGAATGTTTTACTTTAAAAATGAAACTGTTGGTGTGTCTCAGCGTTCAGGCTTAGCTTAAATCTCTAGAAGCTGCAATTTACCTTGGATTTACTAATGAAAAGGTATTTTTATATTGAAAGTTCAATCAGAGTATTATTTGGTCACATAATTTTTATAGTCCTTTCTAGTTTTTATCTGTTTCTCTTCATAATTCATGGATACTACACTTCTTTGTGTTCTCAAATTCCCCAGGTTCCTGTTATTTGTTCTCTTTCATTCTAGAAACGCTGCACGCACCAGGTTGCTATTACCTCACCTTCTCCTTTCTGGGTCTTATTTCTGAATTACCTGTCCCCCACATTTTCACCCCTTCTTCATGGGTTTCACCTTTCCTGTGATAGCTTCTGTTTTTCAGACCTCATTTTTAAAGATGGCGCAAGAACACTTTAATAATTAGATACTTGAACCGTTGGTCTCATGCAAATATCTTTGCTCTTACAGATTTCAGGCTTTGCTTTGTATGTATTGGAATAACAATATGAAAGAAAACCAGTTTTCCAAAGGTAGGAAGAATTTCCTTCTTTGAGTGACAGCTGCAGATAAATAATTAAGGTGCTTCTGGGGATGCCAATTAGAAGTAATTATCATTTGACCCGCCTTGGCTCTAAAATGCCTCGGTAATCTCCCTCTGTCACAGGAAAGTGGAGGTCTGTCTTCTGTGATTACGACACCGATCTCTTCCAGACTTGAGAACAAACAGTCAAAGAAATGATGATGCCCTTTCCGATCCTTAACATCTGTCACTCACTCTTGGGTTGGCCAAATCACACACGGTCAACCTGCAAAGCTCAACCCACTTAGCCTTGAAATCACAGGTTGCTCTAATTCCTCCAAAAATCAGGTCGTGATTTCGGTATCTCTAAAAATTAAAAATCAAATTGTTTTTATTTTCTCCTGATCTATTTTGAAAGTGCACCCAAATGCGGTTTCAGCGGCTGGGCCACCGCCTGTCGCCCGGACGTTGCCGTTCGCGCGTCCAACTCTGACAGCCAGGACCCTCCCTCGCCAACTCCGGCGCCCTGCCTTTCAGTGGCGTCTCCCATCCAGGCCACTCCGCCCCTACGGTGAAAATCCACATCCCTTGCCCCATCCCAACTCACGCTCTGGGCGCCCACTACTCAAACTTTCTCGGGCAAAACTTTCCTTCTCCGCCCAGGTGCTGCTGAGAGTAGCCTCGGGATTTCCAGGGGGCCCCGCGTGCACCAAACTTCCCGACGCCCCCGAGCTCTGTGGCCGCTCCTGCCGAGCCCGCGCTCACCCGGAGTAATTGTTCTCGCTCCCCACGTCGATGGTCTCGTCCATGTCGCTCTCAGAGGTCGTCTCGTCGCAGGGGCGCTTCATGCCGGCGAAGACCGCGCGGGGCGCAGCCCGGCCGGAAGCTCAATCGACGAGCAGGGCGCAGCACCCTCGCGCCCGCCTCCTCCCTCCCCGGGCCTGGGCAGGCGCGGCTCCGGCGGCGGTGGGGTCGGCTCCTAGCAGCTCTTTCCCACGCCGCTACTCTGCTCTGCTGCAAGAGCCGGCGCCGGCCACGCCCCCTGCGCGGGTGGGGCCACCTCGCCCGCCCCCGCGCTCCAGTCCCGACGGTCCGCCCGGCACCGCCTCCTCACTGGTCGGCGTGGCCCGCGATTGGCTGGGCCACGGGGCGGGGCTGCGCTCGCACAGGCCCGCGGGGAGGCTCTGGCCGAGGCGTGGGAACTCGGCCGCGGACCTGGGACCCCGGCGCTGTGCGCTGGCGGGCAGCGGCCGGGGAGAGCGTGAGCGCGGTCTTGCTAACGCCTGCCGGGGGAGCGCGCGGGCGCCAACGCGGGCGCTGCGGGGGCGGGCCGGTGAGGGGCGGGCCCTGGACCTCGGGTTGCAGCCCTCCTCCGCGCCCCGCGGTGTCGCGGGCGAAGTTTCAGTCCTGAGTGTAAAGAATAACCCCGAGCGCGTGGCTGAGTGCGAGCGGGCGCGTGTGACGTCGGGAGTCGTCGCGGCTTCTCCGGCTGCCCCACTCGGTGGTTGACTGGCTGACCCAAGCGGTCACATTTGCCCTCTGGGGCTTTTGAAAACTTTAGCTCAAAATTGCTTTTCCGTCTGACAACTCCCGAGGCTACTTCCGCGGCCTCCGGGCTGTTTCTTGTGAGGTCGCGAGTTTTTCCGATCAGGTCGGTCCGCCACGCTGTGATTTCTGGTTTGCGATCCATCAGTTACTTCCACTGGGTCTTCGGCCCCCAGGGACTGTGGATCCTAGACCCTGAGGAGTAGCCGTTGGACTGGAGCTGTGTCAGCTCCGATGGTAGGAAGGACTAGAGTAATGACGCGGGTGTTTCAGGACATAATCGTAGTAGATTTTCAAGTTCGAGTTTTTCGGGCGTGGATTATTCAGATAATTGCCTCCATTCTCCTTCCAGTCTCCCTGGTGGGTGTACTCGCAGCCGCAGAGTTAAGAATCTGGCAAGTGAGGATTGGCCCTTGGAAATTAAATTTGGTTTCTAAAGTTCGAATTCGTGTCCAGCAGTTCGTGCCTCGGACAACGTGCCTTGTGTAAAACTCGAGCTGTGCGTTCAAAACATGTTTTACGGCTGCAGGTTCTCTCCACGTTCTGTAGGAGGTTTGAACCGGCCACCTGGCTGTGAAGCTGAGGGGGAAGGCACTGAGCGAGACCCAGCCGGGCGCGCGGGGGTCCGCTCGCCCGCTCCGGCGCGGCGGTGCCTATAGAGACGGGCGGCGGCTCCACACGTTAGCGGGGCCGCTTGGTCCACAGTGGAGAGAGAGCCTCTGAGAAAGGGGCGTCTATCGATCCCCACAACCCTCCGTCACGGGGATTAATACCTTCCTGGGGATCGGCCCAGGGCGTCCCTTTGACACTCCGTTCTCTGTCGACACAAGCCCGGCGCGGGGCGGGGAGAAGAGGAAAGGACGTTACCGGAAAAGACGGGACCCTGGCAGGGTTTGGACCAGGAGAGCGGAGGACCTGCGGCCAGCGTGCTAGGCCCTTATTGGAACACAACTCCCCTTCCCCACACACTCAAATCTCTTTTGCGTGATCCCCACCGCCATGCCTTCAATAACCGTGTGAATCGTTACATCCTGGCTTCTGAAACTTAACCCCGGGCAAAGCACACACCCAGCGGGACCGGGTGGGGCTAGATGGGGTCCGCATCCAGCTGCGGGGCCACGGGGCTCGGTGAACCCCAGCTCTCCTGTCGGCCTCAGGACAGGTGCTGGGTCGGCGCGGGGTTCGGGGCCTTAGGTCGGCTGCACTAGGGCGGCCTGAGCACGCTGCGCGGAGCAGGGCAGGCCAGCACCCCGACGCAGTCCACGCTCCGACCCCGCAATCCAGCGGTGACGAGCCTGACGTGCGCCGGTTGCCTGCCACCTCCCTGCCCAAGCGCGGCAAGCCAGTACGTCCCGGCCACTGGTGAACGCGCCGCTGGCGAACTCGATCGTCACAACTTTCCGTGAGGGCTGCACTTTTTTCTGAATGCAAATACCTACAGGTGCAATTAATGTTTGCCACAGGAGCAATTAGTGGGCGCGTCCAAACGCCCGAGGCAAAACCTGAGATCATCACTGAAAAAAAAATCTAACGGTTCTTTGCCACTATACTAGTGTATTTAATTAAAATGATTGCGAAAAATTGGAAAGAGGGAAACGATTTGCTGGCAATTAAGTAGCAACTGGTTAAAGTTTTTTCATATTTGTCTTTGAAGACTTAACTGCTGTAGTATGTATAAAGAAGAATATAGCAGGGACGTTCGAAAGCACACACGGAATCTTGTGTCTGTTTAAAAATTTTTTAAGCAAAGAAGATCACATTTTAAAAGCATTTAAAACAGTGCCTGGTATATAGTAAGCGCCATAGAAATCTTGCATAGGGCAAGACAGCTCAGGATTTTTGAACGCTATCAAAAGAATATGCTTATTTATCTGAAAAACATAATGGCAATTAGGCAGCACGACATTTCTCCATTAGGTTGTTTATTCCCTTCAACTATTTATCCATTTGCCTGTCCCCTGCTTGAGCGCCCGATCTGTCTATAACCGAAAGCGCGTTTCGGGTCAGAGACAGAAACAGACAGAGGAAACTTTTTAAAGCGCCCCCTCCGACTTAAATACCGTAGTGATTGGAGGTGGGGAGTGGGGTGGGGAGATGTAGCGGTGGCGTGTGCGGAGAGAAAGAAAAGGGAAAGAATAAGGGAACTGCGGGATTTCCAGCCTCCCCGCCCCTCTGCGACAACCTTTTCAGCGAAAGTGAAGGCGAAGAAAGAAAAGATGTCCGCGCGCAGAGCAAACCGCAGTTCTTTCCTTTCTTTCTTTTTGAAAGATTTGTACCATGAGTTAATTACACCAAGAGATACGAGGGACTTTATTAGAAAGGAGATCCCATTAGGAAAGAAAGCCCAGGACGGCAGATCTAAAGGGAATGCAGAAGGGAAGACTCAGATGCCTTCCCGAAATTGGTCACCTAGCCTGTGTTTTGAGCTAAGTGCTATTTAACTTGATGGTGTGGGAGTGAGATGTTGAATGCCGAGATCTGGAAATACCAGATTCAGTGGTCCTGTTCCTCCTCCCCAATTCTTTTCACACCCATTTAATAAAAAGTTACAGTTTTTACACCTGTATTGACACATCTGGTGATGTTGGCCAAGTATTATCTTGTCCCACAAATTTTGAGTTTTGTTGCTATAATTCTAACACTTTTTTGGAACGAACCGGGATTTTAAAAATTATTATTCTTGATCTGCTTTTTGCTTCATTTAGAGCCCTCTGGTTTTTCAAAACCGACTGTCATACTTTGTTATTTGTTACTTCTCTAAATCCTTTGAGATGCTCCTTGCAGTTGCTTAAAAAACGTTGGCCACTCAGGTATTTGATAGGCTTAGAAAGTCACCAAGAAGTGACACCATTTAAAAGTTTTAGCTTAGTTTCTCAGTGAAATAAGGGCATCTCTGTTATTTAGAAGCCTTTGTATTAGTCTGAGGTGCCTAAGTGCATAGTCCAAATTGAAAACTCCAATATTTTGCCCCATCTGAAATATAATTATTTACACAGCCTTCTCTTTCAAAGGGAGGACAAACAGGTTGCCTTGAGAAGAGCTATTCTGTTTGCAATTGCTAGGGCAGGTGACAAACACGTGTGTATCTGTGGGCAGCCTTGTAGGACTGCCTTCCCTGACTACAAGGCTTTTGTGAGCTGGTGACTCCTTAAAATGTGTGAGAATGCTGCGCCCTAGGAGTGGAGGCCAAGGGCAAGAACCTTGTAAATTTCAATACCTTTTCCAACATCAGGCTGGCAGCAGGCAGGCCAACCTAGGGTCACTGTGTGACACATATTTGCAAGCCAGTAATGCAAAACAAAGCTGAAAGCAAGTGCAAATTTAGGCCCACCAACCTTGAAGTCATCCCTGAAAGGGACACTTTACCAGTTAATTTTTCTTGCCCAGTCAGCCACAGAAAATGCATTGTATTTCTTGGCTTGCCCCTGTAAGTATGACTTACTTGTTACAGGGACTTCAAGGTAGGAAATCTAAGTAAGACCCAGAGTTCTCTTTCTTGAAAGTTAGAATGTTTAAACTGATCTTTGTTGTTGAGGGGCAATTTATTTAAAAGCTTTTATTTTGTGGTGTTATTAGTGCTTAGCGTGTCCCGGGATGAAAACTAGTTTTATTGTAGGACCCTTGAGAAGAGAGTTGTACAGGAAGTAACCAGTTTTCCATACCCCAGTAAGCAACAGTGAGAACACTCACTGTATTAGCTTAACTCTTTGTGGGAGTTAAATTGATGTTGGCAGGCTTTGCCTTTAAGGAAATTCTTTTAAATTTCCATTTTCTTGAAGTTGGTTTGATTGGCAGATTTTCCCCCCTCTTAAGGATACAGTGAAACATTTTCACTTCTCTTTTGAAAATGTTCTTTTAATAAACTATGTTCTCATCCCCTAGAAAAATGCCTAGCACACAGTGGGTGTACAATAAATGGTTTCAGATTAATTTCTAGTTAAAATTAATGAACTCTCTACTTCTCTACATATATACGTAGAATTTACATTTATTGGAATAATAAAATAGAAGTAAGCAACCGTGCATTAAAAAGCTATGAAAAGATGAAGAGAATATGCCTGCGTATGGGAAGGAATACTTACTATGAATGAGCCTAGATCAGCATTGAGGTTCCTGGTGGCCAAGTCAGAGGGGAAGCACAATGAGTTTTCCAACTTTCATAATGAGAAAAGAGAAAGCACATTGTTTTTCAAAAAAGAAAGGCATTACCCAGTCACTGAATGCTAAAAGAACTGCATGCTTGCCTTGTTCATAGACTTTTAAGAATTTATTTAAAATAATTATTTTGTCTAAAATTCTCATATATCTCTGTTAATTAAAACATAAAAAATAGCATTCACATTATGCATAAATGAAGACAATAGTTTATCTTCTAATAGCTGTATAAATAATCTGCTAAGCTGTCAAGATTAATTGACATTGATAAAACCACCATCTCACAGAATTCCAAAAATATGGATTCTCTGTAGGAAAGTTTCTTTTTTCAGTGTCAGAAAAAAAAAATTATATCAAAGATTCCTGAATCTGCTTGATTGTCATTATTTAATAAGAGTGAAAGAAAGAAAAAGGCTCTACAGTTCTGAAATATCAAATGATGGGGAAATTTTTAAGGCTAAATGTCTTTTCCACTAGACTGCAAATAATATCTATATTTTCTTGACACTTTTATTAAAATATTTTTATTAGCTGTGTGTGCATTTTTGCCCTTATGTGCTTATTTTTAAATTGGCAGGTGACTTTGTGGGAGAAAAAAAAAAAAAACTTCATAGATTGGAAATAAGAACTTGCTAATTTTAGATTTACTGTGGAAAAAATACGGGCAATTTTTAGACCTGCAAACTTACTGAAATATATACTTTACAAGAAACAGGAAAATAGCATTTTTTTTTTCCTAGACAGGACTGGATTGATTCTACTAGAGAAGAATTTGACTAGATTTTTCTGGCTTTAGCCTTCAAAATAATTTAATAATATATTAGTATATTGAGAATATTAGAGGGAAAATTTTGAGAGATTGATTTTGGTCTTAAATAGTAGCTCCTTACATTTCTAGGACATGAATACTTTAAAGTAATGAATAGTTTGTCGAGGAAGTGCGGTATTCATTAGGGCAACACAATCTCTTTGGAAACCAAATGTCATGCTGTTTAACAGAGAACAACCATGCTCAGCTGCATGGTGGAGAAGGGCAGTGTACTATGCCTTGAATATGGCAGAAAGGAACACTGTACATTTCCACAGCACTTTTAGTCTGAGAATCCTAGGTCATTACTGAATCATGTATAGCTAGCTCATAGCACTGCAGAATTTACTTGTCAAGGGTGGCTAGTAGGATTTTGTTAGAATAACAGTTGTAGTGGGAACATTAATGAAGTCTGAAAATATGACAAAATATGAATATGACAAAAAAGACAAAATATGAATAGAAAATAGAAGACAAATACAAATGATGTATGTGGGTATATACTTGTATGTCTGTCTGTCTATAGATATAAAAGGCATGAAATAATTAAAAGTTTTATAATTGACATGCTAGTATATGAAAGCCTGTGGTAATATCTGTCAGAAGACAGTAGCTCAAGTCAGAGAAGAAAATGCTGCATTTTGTAATTAAACCACAATTTGCAAAATAGAGTTTATATGTTACATGTAGTTGCATATTTTCTCTATTTTTGAAAATTATGTTCACTTTATTTCAGTTTATTTTGGATACTGAAATCCTTATGTGTTGTCTATTCTATTGTCTATATTTTAAATAAGTTTCTTTATGCAGTTTTAAAAATGTAGACCTTTCAAAAAACAGACTACTATTTTAAACCTCTTGGTGTAATGGAAATAAGATTTTTATACCAAAGGGTTGGGAGAATGATATTCTGTGATGTTCAGGTGGAACACCTGAAAAATCATGTCCTCTTTGCATGGACCCATGAAATATTGCTAAATTAGATAGTATACTTGTGAGCCTAGATTCTAGTTCAGATGAAAATGGTTCAATCCAAATTTTAAATTTGTAATCAAATTTATTTCTGTGGAATGTGAATTGGAAAAAGAATGTCCATTCTTTAATTTGATAATGAATACTTTGCTCTTATTAAAAATGTAGTTAGAGAACTAATAGGAAAATCATAGTGGGGACTGCTTAAACACAACTGTCGGGGAAATGATCTGAAAATGAAACCAAAGAGCTATGGCCAGAGATCACTGGCAGAACTCAGTGTGTGCACTTGAAAGTAATAAGACCAATTTTCATTAATCATGGCTTGATTTTTCAGGCTATACCTCTCTTCATTCATTCATTCTCACTTCCAGGCCACTACAATATTGAACACCTGCCTACTTTGAGCAATGCCGTCTGCTAAGTAGTGTGGTGGTACCTGGTGAACAAGATTCAATTCCTGCTCAGGAAATAGCAGGGAAAATAATATGGGAGTCTAAACAAACAACTGTTAGACAAGATGTGATGTATTCACAGCCAAAGTAAACAGCAGAGTACATGCTATGGGCACAAAGAGAGAGAAGATTCCTTTTTTTTTAAGGAGAGTTCAGCAGTGACGGCTCCAAACTTTTTGTATAGGATTAGAGGCAGCAATCCTGTTGGAGGGCTGGGAGCAGCTCAAGGATTTTTGTTGCCATGCTCCATTTGTAAAACACGCACACTATTTTTACTTAGATATTATGTTTATTGGGATGTCTTTATATTGCTCTTAAACTTTATGGGTATTTAACATCTAATTTATCCTTTGGTGCAATTATGGGGTTAAGAGAAAAAGTGGCATTGATCAGGGTCTTGAAGGCTATACCAAATACCTACAGCTGTAAGTAGACGTTCTTGGAGAGGGACCAACATTTACAAAGAGACACAGAAGCTGAAGAGTGCATGTGATTCTTAGGGAGAGATGGATTATTCTTAGCTGGAAAGAGGGGAAATGGAAGGAAAGTGAACATGGGGAGAGAACTGTGTTGGGAAAATGAATTAGGCTATAAGCACATCATGGAGGAGCTTGCATTCTGAGCAGGGTAACTTCTTGAAGTTATTTGAGAGCCACTGGCAGTTTTTTTTTTTGAGACAGAGTTTCGCTCTTGTTACCCAGGCTGGAGTGCAATGGCGCGATCTCGGCTCACCGCAACCTCCGCCTCCTGGGTTCAGGCGATTCTCCTGCCTCAGCCTCCTGAGTAGCTGGGATTACAGGCACGCGCCACCATGCCCAGCTAATTTTTTGTAGTTTTAGTAGAGACGGGGTTTCACCGTGTTGACCAGGATGGTCTCCATCTCTTGACCTCGTGATCCAACCGCCTCGACCTCCCAAAGTGCTGGGATTACAAGCGTGAGCCACCGCGCCCGGCCCGCCACTGGCAGTTTTTAAGAGAAGCGATAGGTTCAGAGTTGTTAATGCATTAGATATGCTTGTTCAATGTAGTCAAGTTTCTTTCTTGTTCTAGTTGTCAGTAAATAGAATTGGAAACATTACAGTAAAAGACAAATTCCAGGACAATTTGCGTTGGTAAATGGAGTTTTTGATATTTTTTGTTTCTCAGTGCAACTCATTTGGCCTTAGAATAGCATTGTCAGGTAGGACTGTTGGCTCAACACTTGGGAAGCTCACTGGTTTTAACTGAGTTGCTTGGGTTTATTGAATATGGCCCAATTTATATGAAAAAACAAAAAACAACTATGTGCACTGCCTGCTCGGTGGAGTACTCACATAATTATGCCAGGACTTGCACATCAGTTTTCACAGATTTATTTTAAAATCTGCCATGTCGCAATTAAAATCAGAACATGGTTATACTCTCAGTGATTAAGAGAACTTTCGAAAGTGAGATTTTCAGCTTCACTGACTTCAAAGTAACACATAGTACATTAACACTGCTAGCTATCTTGGACTTATCCAAATTAAATACTTTCAGTGAAAGATTGAACCATGATTCTTTCCTGCTACTTTCTTATTGAAAGAACTAGGTTACTGTTATCTTTCTACAGGGTACCATAAATAAACATTCAAGGATTTTAAAACTCAGGTGTCATTTAACTATTTTTAGTCACATAAAGTTACGCCCTTCCATGAAAGGCCTTGTTGAAATGGAAGTAACTTGCATTTAAATATTGAACATTCAATCAGTAATTAAAGTGATGTTTAATAAGGAAATGCAAGACAGCCTTAAGTGGTAATTTTCTCTTAGTCACCCCTTCATAGATAAGAAAAAATAAGATAAAAATAAGGCCTCTATTAGTCAATACAAGTTAATAAGGGAGCGTTCTTGTTGAATTAGGGTATTTTACAGCACTGAGAACTTCTTGTCAGAAATTACCTTACTTCCAGCTTTATTCATTGATCAACCATTTATTGAGCCTTTAGGGAATTCAAAAGCAATACAGCATGTGATTATTGCCCTTGGGGGGATTTAATATCTAGAGAAAACATTAATACTGATCATCATAGATCCCCTCTATCTAGTGCTTGCTATGTGTCTGACACCTTTTAAATCCATAAAGCACCATGTAGATTAATTTATTTAAATCTTACCAGAACAAGCTAAGGTAGGTTATTTTACTGATGACAAATCAGACCCAGTGAAGGTATTTTATTGGTATTAAAGGTAGAGTCAGGTTCCATCCAGGGAATCTAATTATGAGCCAGTGCTCCTATCCATTACTGGACATCGCCTCCAAGAATAATGCATGTGACACAAATAGTGTTAACAGTCAGAAGCAACATGTAGGTTAAGAAAAAATTTCTTCCCAATGGCCACTTATAAGTGTGGTGTTTAGAATGCCAACAATTTTCTCATGAAAACTATGTGATATGCACCACTTAGTTTTTTAGGTCTATTCTCACAAACCCTAACTATTCCACAAAAAAACCCAGGAAAATGCTACACGTTGGGTAAAGTATATATTGTTTAGGTGATGTGTACACTAAAATCTCAGAAATCACCGCTAAAGAACTTATTCATGGAACCAAACACCATCTGTTCCCCAAAGGCCTATGGAAATAATAATAATAATAAAAAGAACGTATGCTTTGGAATCAGATACCCGGGAGCCAGTCATATTCAGCTGTTTCTAGCTGCATGACCTTGAGCATGCTACTTTTTCTGAAACCTAGACCTCATCCAAAAGGTTAATGATACCTAACAATAGGGTAAAGCTCAAATAAAATAATACTTGAAAATATATTTGACATATGGAAAGCTGATTTTTTTTTTCCACAGAGTTTTGCTCTTGTTGCCCAGGTTGGAGTGCAATGGTACAATCTTGGCTCACTGCGACCTGTGCTTCCTGGGTTCAAGCGATACTCCTGCCTCAGCCTCCCAAGTAGCTGGGATTACAGGCACATGCCACTGCGCCCAGCTTATTTTTTTATTTTTATTTTTTTAATAGAAACAGGGTTTCACCATATAAGCCAGGCTGGCCTTGAACTCCTGACCTAAACTGATCCACCCTCCTCAACCTCCCAAAGTGCTGGGATTACAGGTGTGAGCCACCAAGCCCAGCGATATAGCTGATTAATCCTGACTCCTGAGAACAGGGGACAAAGTTGCCTGTTATTTTTTGTTTAATCATTAAAATTAAAAGCATCTCTTATTGCTTTGATATCATCAATACATGTTCAATGCAGAAAAATTAATAAATCATGTTAGCAGTGATAAGAACATTTAAATTGCTACTTAATTGATAACCAGAGACAGTTACTGTTAATACTTCTTTGATTTTCCTTACAGTTCTTATGATTTTTTCCCTCTTCACAAAAAATGAGATCATTTTGCCTAGTACTGTTTTGCAACCAGTTTGGGCATTTAATGAAATGGACATCATTTTTTTATAACATCATTTTCTCCCCTGATAATGTGGTAATCTTTGGTAGGAACATATCATACATTCACTTAACTATCCCCTATTATTGGGGAGAAAAATTTACATTTTTTTCTATTGTGAACAGTGCTGAAGAAACCTTAGGGGTTAAAAAAGGATACATGTTTTAGATTATCTTTAATTTAATTTATTAGAAAGAGAGTCAGGTGACCAAATCGTGTTCACATTTTAAATACTTTTTTATATTTTCTGCCAAATTAACTTTCATAGCAGTTGACCAATTTATATCTCTGTCAGAAAAGTGAGAATACTTGTTTCCCTGAATCATCACCAATACACGATAGTTTGATAGTTGCCAGCCTGATAGGTAAAATAGAATATCATTTTAATTTTAGTTTTTTCGTACCATTAATGATGTTAGAGATTTTTTTCATTGTCTTTATTAGCTACTTATAATTTTTTGACTATTAGTATACTTAATTTTTTTGAGATAATTGTCTTCTTATTATTGAGTTAAAAGTGTCTTTTTAAATCAAGGCACTTAATGTTTGCCTCATATATTACAAATTTATGTATATATTTATTTCAGTTTACTGTTTAAAAAATCTTATTTATGAACTTTTTGATATGTACATGTTAGAATTTTTACATTCTAATTTATGAAGCTTATCAGTTTTTAAATTTTTTTCACACTTAAAAAGATCTTTAGAATTTGCTTTGGTATATTTTGTTATATAGGAGTTATTTTTAGCCATTCATTCAAGAAAACATTAACTGCACGTCTACAATGTACCAGGTATCATGCTTTTGCCTGCGGAATAATTGGTGCATGACCCAGGCAGAATTCCTACCCTCACAAAGCAGCTGCTCCTTCAAATGGCTCGTTATATCATTATCAACTGTTGATGCTCATGCATGACTTTTTCACTGACTTAAATGTCTGCTTCATTACATAACAAGTTCCTGTGTAGAACTGGGTCTGCTTAATGATTTACTATTTAGTTCCATTTATTTGTTTCTCTGTATCTGTGTCAGCTTCTGTTTGAATTATTGTAATTTTAAAACAATGTATTTTAATAGTAAGGCAAGGCCTAACTTCATTCCTCTTACTTTTAAAATTTTGCCTTGACTTGTCCCTTGCATTAACAAAATATTTTTATTGTGGTATAATATATATATACATTTGCTATTTTGACAATTTTTGAACGTACAATTCAGTGGTATCAGTTATACTCACAATATTGTACAACCACCACTACAATCTAAGATTTTTTGTCATCCCCTAAACAGAAACCCTGTACCCGTTAAGCAATAACTCCCCATTATTTGTTCTGTCAAGTCCTTGGTAATCTGTAATCTACTTTCTGTCTCTACCAATTTGCCAATTCTAGATATTTTACAGAAGTAGAGTCATATGATATAGGTCCTTTTTTTGGCCTGGCTTATTTCACTTAGCATAATGTTTCCAAGATTCATCCATGCTGTAGCATGTATCAAAACTTCATTTATTTTTGTGGCTAAAAAATATTCCATTGTATATATATTCCACATTTTGTTAGTCCATTCCTCTATTAAGGACATCCCTTGTATTTATACTTCTGGAAGAACTTTACAATAATTTGTTGAAACTCTCTGAAATCCCCTCATCTTTTTTTTTTTTTTTTGACTGAGTTTCCTTCTCATTGCCCAGGCTGGAGTGCAAAGGCGTCATCTTGGCTCACTGCAACCTCCGCCTCCTGAGTTCAAGTGATTCTCCTGTCTCAGCCTCCCAAGTAGCTGCGATTACAGGCATGTACCATCGCGTCTAGCTAATTTTGTATTTTTAGTAGAGATGGGGTTTATCCATGTTGGTCAGGCTGGTCTTGAATTCCTGATCTCAGGTGATCTGCCCGCCTCGGCCTCCCAAAGTACTGTGATTACAGGTGTCAGCCAGCACCCCTGGCCCTCTAATTTCTTCTTAACATCCTTTTGTGTCCCTTTCTATCTCTATTACATTCTAGTAATGCTACTCAGATTGTTAATACTGAGTACCTTTATTCTGGCCCAAGCCAAGCCTTTTACCTGATCCCTGAACCACTCCTCCTCTGAAGCTACCCCATGTTTCAAAATTACTGACTTCCACCTTTGTTTTTCTAGTAAAAATAGACGTTCCCTCAGTGCAATTGATCTCACAGAGATATTGGGAGGAAACAATCTGAATGAATTGTCCCTAGGTTGTGAATGTTACACCCTCTTAGCCCTCTTTAGGAAAAGGATGTTTGTGAATTTAAATGACTTTCTATTTTGTAGAACCCTAATAGTATAATAAAGTATCTTTTAAAATTTTAGTCTATACCTGGGTAACATATTTTTGAATTGAGAGCCAACTTCTTGCATCAGCTGCCCATACTTGCCATCTTAAGCATTCCTGTTTTTTGTTTTTTCCCAGAAATTGCTTTTATTTTCACTAATGAATCCATTGATTTTATTGTATTTTGGAATTCCTACTATACTACTGATATTAGTGACCTCAGAGATGGTGGAAATAGGAGGTGGTTTGCATGTATGATTGGCAGTGGGTAAGTATAAATCAGGTACTATTTTAAGGTGAAATCTTCCTGTAAATAACCAAATGCTAAGTTCTATATTGCAGTCCATAGATCAGGGATGGAAAAGAGAAATGAGGGTTGCAATGGCATGAGATGGCTGTGTGAATATTTCAAGAATAATTTACTTGGAATTGTGAGTTATGTAACTTCTGTTCTTTTTAAAGGTAAATATAAAATCCTAGAAGAGAGAAACGTGGATTGGTAGTATTAATTCTTCTGCTTTGTATGTATAGTGGGAAAAGCATTGGTTTTGGAGTCATAGAGACCTGTGTTAAATTCATGGCCCTGTCACAAAGTAACCTATGTTATGTAAACCATAATTAATTTTTCTCTCTGAGTCTTGGTTTCCTCAGCTGAAGAACATACCTCACTGAGTTGTTTTAAAGATCAAATAAGTTAAATTTGAAACTCCTAGCAATATGTAGTTCATTGTATATATGCATTGAAGATCAATTTCCTTTTTCTTTCTTTCCTAAATGACAATAACAGTAGTATGTATAGAGGAAAGATTTTGTAGCACCAAATATCAACCCTGCGTGGATTAATGGCTGAATAAAGGTAATGTCTTAAATTTTCATAATACCCTCAACTTTCTTATGTGTAGTTTTCATGTCATGCTTCACTAAATTATGGTGCTTGCAAAGCACTTCAAACTTTTGCCGCACAAAGCATACTGTAAGCAGGATAGAATTAACATCATCCCTGGTCTGTGAAGTACAGTACCTGAATTCTTAGTGATTGATAGGACACATGTTTGTACAGTTGATGTTGCCTTGGGACACATTCTTGCCTCAGTCCTGCAGCAGTGTTTTGCCACCTGTAATTGTGCTGAATAAAAGTGGTTCCATCTATCATTTCTATAGCTTTTCCTCACAGAAACAGTCTTGATAAGGATAACAAATCCAGGACATCATAGTATCAACAATCTTTTCCTCTTCAAAGGCATCTTTCAGACAAGGCTTTAATAGCCTTACACAAACATTAATTATATAAACCTTGCACACTATTGCTTTGTGGGAGGTGAAGTGTTGCATAAAAGTGATCATCTGAACACAGGTTGGCATATGGGGGCAGTATGGAAATAGGAAAAGTGGGAAGTGGCTGCTTGGCATGTATTCATTGCTGATAAAAAGTCAGCAGTGTGGCACTGGCTGGTCCTATGTGCACTTCTGCTAGACTTTCTACCCATGTATGAAATGCATGCCTTTCTTTGTTGAAGAGAAATTTGTCAGTGATACGAGCTGTTTGAATATTGAAGGTGTTAATTTTTATGATTAGTTCTGCATATTGCATACTTCATACCCAGTGGCACCCTGAGGTCTGGGTTTGAGTTAGTATCATCTGATGAAGAGACAACCCCAAATTGAGCTCAATCTGATTCCTGTATTACATGGTGAATAAGAAACTTGACAGCTTCTCATCAGAATATATCTTGCCACTGGGAAATGATTTAGTGGAGAATTGAGCCTTAATGTTAGTAGGAATAGTGTATAAGACTTATATGATACTATTGCTGTTATATATAATATGTAATATGTGTGTGTCTGAATTTTTTTGTTTTACTTTGATCATAGTTTTGTATCACTAGTGATTCAGAGTGGCCGTAATGGGTATTTTGGAGCAAAAAAGTCATTACTTCAAAAAGTCTAAAAGAAATTACATATATTTATTTATATCTTTAATAATGCTTTATCTAATTATATCACAGTGATGCTGAATACACCAATAAAAATATCAACTGTCTTTAATGTTTCAGCATTGCTTATTTTTTAACCTTTTAGGATTTCTTATAATTTATGTGTCTTTGATTACTCTTTAATATGGGAAAACAAGTTAATTGTTTTGCTTTTTGTTTTATAGGCATTTTTTATTGTAAAATTAATATAGAAAAATAATTGAAAGGCTGAAGTAGGAGGATTGCTTGGGTCCAGGAGTTCAGGGTTATAGTGTACCATGATTGTGCCTGTGAGTAGACACTGCCCTCCAACCTAGGCAAAAACTTAACATAGTACCTGGTACATGTAAGTATTCCATTACTATTTGTTAAATGAGTCGGAATTACTACCATGAGTCATTTTCCTTGGTTGAAATCCTCACTCATTTGATTCCTTACCTTGTTTCTGATAAAGATGATTTCTGCATTTGAAAAATCTTTGCATAATTCAGAATGGAAGAATTCTTTTTTTCTTTCTTCCCAGAAAATGTCTTATTTCATAGTTACACTTGCCCAGAAAACGTAGGAGCTGCTGTGATAATTGATAGGAACTACCTGTAGTGGACGTTAATTATCTTCCCAGCATCCATTACCCCTCGCCTTCCTTCCTTACACTACTCAGATTTTCCTTTGAAGAGCCGCCTCTCCACGTAGCAGCCATCAGTTTGGGTGAGATTGCTTGGACTCTAGTCCAAGGTGGATGCTGAATTTATATTACACAACCAATCAGAATATTCCACTCTCACTTACTGTAGGCTTATGTATGTATGGGTGTCAGTTCCTAGGCCATTAGGGTGGTTCAGGGGGAGTTCAATCAGTGAGAGGATTAAGAGATATAAATGAGAATACATGAGACCCACTTTCCTGGGCGACACATTTTGGAAACAGGAGGGAAATCTAAGGGTGACATATAGAGAAGCGCAAAACCTAGAAAACCGCAGAGAAGCAGAGCCAGGTCCCTGACTGAGCGCCCCTGAAGCCTGTCCTACCTCTGAACTTTACTGTTATGTGAGCAAGTCCCTTGTGTTTTTCAAACTAGTTTGTTTTCGGTTGTAAAGGGGAAAAACTTAACCGATGTATAGTCTTATCTTGATCTTATTATTTTAATATGAAAATATTACAATACTAGATTCTTCACAAAATATTTTGATTAAGTTTTTGCTTTTAGAAGGAGATACAGTTTATTCCAAAAGCACAAAAGTTCTTCTCTGATTAGAAGACAAAGATGCATTTATGTAATTTAGATGACAAAGCCACTAGAAAAACAGGTAAAGTTTATGAAACTCTAATAAATGTTGTCCATTTTTTGATGATCACAAGTATCCAAGATGTTATGGGTTTTTGCATGCCAAAATCAATTCATCCTTGTTTTCACACACCTGATATTTAGCATTGTACCCTTTAAGCACTGTTTGTTAGGAAAAAACCCACTACAATGGAGGTTAGAAAAAAAATAATCATGTAAACAAAAGTCCATTCAGGTTACCTCTCCTGAGTTGGTTGTTCATGCCAAGAAGTCTTTATTGCTTTATATTCTGCCTTGGTTTCCCTCATTGTTCATTT
This sequence comes from Cebus imitator, assembly GCF_001604975.1. Classification (NCBI taxonomy): domain Eukaryota; kingdom Metazoa; phylum Chordata; class Mammalia; order Primates; family Cebidae; genus Cebus; species Cebus imitator. The sequence continues at coordinate 6,728,404 of NW_016107396.1, forward strand.
TGAAACCTCCCAAAGTCAAACATTCCATGAAGAGTCATCCAAAACTGAGACTATATTTGGAATTCTGCTTCTCATGACCTACTTGTATTGCAAGAGGGATCAAAAGGGTTTTGTTCTGTTTCTGTAATCAGCTATTTGAGAGGGCAGATTCGTAAGAGTTTGAATTATGCTTAGAAATGCATACAAGGCAAGTAGCTACATGGCATTTTAATTACCTCCCTCCACTCCAGTGAAAAACAATGCCAGGCACAAACAGATGTCCGAGGTTAAATTCAGTTTGATTCTCTTAATGTAGCAAATAATTTGATAGTCTCCTTTCTTTACAGGCTTTCTTTTCTTTTCTTTTCCCAATCTTGGTCAGTTTGCTTCCACAGCCCTTCCTTTTATTTCCTAGGTACCTACGTTTTGCTAATGGTGAGACAATTTCTACTTGACAGATTTTTCTCTCTGCTAGACTTTATATGACATAATATTAATACTCACAAAGGGAACAGATGGCTGTCTTTGGAATTAACCAATTATAGTAATACCTTGCTTAATCTGAATTGACTAATTAAAACCCTCAATTAACTGGTATTCATAATTCAACATATGTGACCTCTATGGTGACTTAATGATATAGTGAGTTTGCAAATGAGTATTTAGAATTTTTTTTCCTGCCCTTTGTTGTAAAGAGACAAAAGCAAAGGGCAAGGAAACAGATTCATCTAAGGTCTTATTAAAACTCTTAAAAACCTCAAAGACTAATAATATGCAGGGTTTGCTCTAGGGTCAGTATACATTTAACTTAAGTTTTCATATTTTCAACATCTTTATAATCATCTGGATTAATCACTAATACTTTGAAATTTTTTCATTTTTCAATTTAATTTGATGAACATTTATTGACCTCCCCGTGTGTGTGTGTGTGTGTGT
>NW_016107396.1:6730056-6753796 GCF_001604975.1 Cebus imitator
ATTACAGGCACGCACCACCATGCCCAGCTAATTTTTGTATTTTTAGAAGAGATGAGGTTTCACCATGTTGACCAGGATGGTGTTGATCTCTTGACCTCATGATCCACCTGCTTCGGTCTCCCAAAGTGCTGGGATAGAAGTTATGTCACCTTTATGACTTTTATGAGCCTTCAAAGTCATGCAGTGTCATTGCTGCTGTGTTTTATTGATTACAAATGAGTCACCAGTCCCTCCTAATTCAAGAGGGAGATGAATTAGACTTTGTATCTCATTGAGATAGTGGAGAGGTTCTGGTAAAGCATGTGGGACTAGAAATATGGTCATCTTTGGAAACTATAATTTTCCATAATGCACATCTTTTCCAAAGAAGCTCGCAATCTAGGATAAAAGCATGATTCTCAACCTGTGCATTGAAGCACCCCAGATCTTTGTGACAAACTCACAGGGTAGCTGAAGGATATTTTACATTTTTGAGGGAAACAAAGTGACATATGTCACACCATGTAAATTACTTCTACTAAGTTGTTTGGCCATAATTACTCAGTCAACAGAATGGTTAGGCATTTCTTCTGTCCCATCTATGCCATGTAAAAAATTACAGAGACACTAAAAAAATTATAGTGACAGAGAAAGTTTAGGAAACTATGAGATAAAAGCAAGACACAGAAATTCAACTATAGTTCTAGCAAGCCCATAACTAACATTTATAGGGTTCAGGACTAGCCTGCCCCTTTCTCTCCCTCCTTACCTTTGTGAGATCACATGCACATGTGCATAGACATCCCAGCTTTCACATCCAAGCTCTGTACCCCCTCCCACACTAAAGATTAGTCTCTTCTTCATCCTGGGAATGAGCGTACCAGAGGCAAATCAACCCTTTAGAGGAAGAGTCAGGCGAAGAGGTCCACGTGGAAGCAGACTCAATATGGATTTGAGGAAGGAATTCTGGAGTTACAGAATGTGACTTAGGATACCAGGGCCATGGGTAAGCATGTGCCCTTGGCCTTGCAGACCCTCAGCCATTTGGAGGCGTGTGGATGGAGGGGCCTTTTAAAACACTTAAAAATACAGGTGCCTAGGTAAGCCCTGGTCTAAGAGTGGTCCTGAGACTCAGCACAGACCCCAGCAAATAACAGATCTTCAACACACATTTGATAGATAAATTAATCTAGGGCAGATTCTGATAAATACGATTGACAGAGGTAAATACTGGCTGTTGTGGAAATTGAAAAGAGAACCATTAATTATGACTAGGTGTCCTGTGAAAGTTTGTGTGTGTATTGCATCCAAGGATGAGGCGAAGGAAGAGAAATGGGAAGGGAAGTCTGTAAGCTGCATGGATTAATGAAGCTGCTATAAGCAAGCATCAAAACAACACTAAAATTATACTCACCATCAGGGTGAATCTGGGATTCATAGCATCCTAAAGCTTAGGCAATTTGAGAGATGCTTTTCCAAAAAAAGAATGCAGAGATAGAATAGAATGCAAAAAAAAATCACAAAAATTTATAAAATCTCACAAAGCTGCAAATACTCCCCAAAATCTAGAAAATTTATTTTTTCAGTAATTATCCATTTGCCACACGTCTATACTGTTCTATACTGTTTTTGGCTGTATACTCTTTGATTGCCACTTTGCTAAATATCAATTACATAAAGAGAAAATGGGTCTGTAGAGAAAATGGGTGGCAGGGTGCAGTGGCTCATGCCTGTAATCCCAGCACTTTGGGAGGCCGAGGTGGGTGGATCATGAGGTCCGGAGTTTGCGACCAGCCTGACCAACATGGTGAAACCCTGTCTCTACTAAAAATACAAAAATTAGCCAGGTGTGGTGGCATGTGCCTGTAATCCCAACTACTCAGGAGGCTGAGGCAGGAGAATCGCTTGCACCTGGGAGGCAGAGGTTGCAGTCAGCCGAGATGGTGCCATTGCACTCCAGCCTGGTGACAAAGCAAGACTCCATCTCAAAAANAAAAAAAAAAAAAAAAAAAAAAAAAAAAAAAAAAAAAAAAAAAAAAAAAAAAAAAAAAAAAAAAAAAAAAAAAAAAGAAAGAAAGAAAAGAAAAGAAAATGAAAATATAACTTATTCTACTATGATTGAATATTTAAAAAAAATTGTTGATAGCTGACAAATTTTTAGCCTCATTATTTTCAGTAATCTGTGAAATTTTATGACTTGTCAAATTGGGAAAACCTCTTATTATGTGGTTGAATTGTTATAGGCCTACTCTCCATTTTCAATATAGTTATGGATTTGTTTCCTTCAAACGTAGCAATTCAGATAAACTCTATTTCACATAATTACCATAAATATATGAGAAGTCTGAGATTTTATAATTGTATATACTGCACTATCAAAACTAATTCTGACAAGGAAACAATCTGTTATGATTAGATTGTTATATGAACAAAATTCTCTGTTAAAATCATACACAGGGTGATTGGAAGAATTTTCTACAGATTAGCTTCTACTGGCGTCACACAGTTTAACCTTGCCTCTCCTCCATGACTTTGTGCTGTTAGGGCCACGCACCACAGGAATTCACCTTTAGCCCACGCCTTCATATCAGGAGACTGGCAGATGGCATAGTGGGCAGTAAGGATATTCTTGGAGTCTGTTCCTATATTGGGTTAGTTGGCAATTACTTTAATGGAAGTATCTGTACACTTATAAATATATGACACTATATTGAGATCATATGTATCCTCAACAAAATAAACTACCCCTTAGTCATATCGTCAAAAAGCACATGGCTACCAAGTTCCACCTAGAATGAAGGGAAGTTGGAGTGGAAAGAGAGAGTGGCCTTAACCTGTTGCAGTTAAAAAAATACTGCTTTTGCAAACTGTACAAAAGTCATGTGTCCATGTGAACCTGTTGCTTTGCAAAGAGTGTGTACAAATTAGGCCCTTGAAACTTAAGCTTCATTCACTTATGTTCACCTCTGCTCACCATTCTATATTCATGAAAGCAGAGGAGTAGCCCAGACTGAGAAAGAGTATTCTGTAATAAAACACTGGACTGGAATCAAGAGGATTGGAGCTTTTGTCTTAGTTTTCCCAGGCTCTGTTGATTTGGGCCACCCTCTGGGATTTACTATTATATGTTAAGTGTTAGCCCTTCCTCATTTACAAAGTAGGAAATATGAAACTCTTTGAGGTTCCATCTATGAGATAAGTCATATTAAGTTATGCAAATTTTGTAAATTTTAATCCATATTGTTTCCATCAGTCAGTTCTGCCATTTCTATAACTGTCATTAATGTTGTATAAACACTGAGCAAGAACTTAAAAATAGTCTAACTCTACCATAGAGAGATGTATCACAGAAAAGACAATGAAATGGGAGAACAAACAAGTTATTCCTAGTGCTATCACTAAAAGTACATGGGAGCATTTTTTTCAGTTAAAAAAATGTTTTAAAAAAAAAGTTGCAGAAGTCACACAGCTTTTTATAAAAACAATTCGAATACAGAAATTTACACAGCCAAAAAATAAAAGTTTCTTCTCCAAATTTCACTACAGAAGGGAATTACTGCTAATAATTGAGACAAGTGTGTAGCCTTCCCCAGCTGTTCTATACACATACAATGGCAAGATGACATTCTACAATATTAACTGAGGTGTTCTTTTCCCTCTGTATTTCCTAATGGTCCTGGCCTTTGACCCATTCCATCAGCACATTCTGCATTCATTGCCTCAGAGAAAAGATGACCCAACTGAACATATTTTAAAAAGGGAGCCAACTTTTCAGTGTCAAATTTTTGAGTTTCTAGTCCTTGTGGGAATAGAAAAAGACAGAGCATAAAAGGAGATTTGGAAAAATATATGATAAGTCATAAAAAGTCTTGGAGCTTTCAAGATTAGATTAAAAAGATTTCAATTCTTAGGAGGAGTAAGAGGAAAAAGTACCTCTGGCAATTTATATTGCTTCTCTCCAAAAATTAGAAAAGCCCTCATTTTGGTGACTAAATCACAATGAGATGCCTTGTTGAGTTGATCCTTCCCAGAGGCAGTGGCTTAGAGAGCTGGCAACACGGTCAGGTAAAGACAAAGGCCCCTCCTTTTTCCCGCAGCCCTGGCTTTATGCAAGAGTCTTGATCGTCTAGATTTCAGTCCTAGTCATTTCCAAGCAGGTACTGTGTGCAGTGCTCAAACCACACAACTGTATGAGACACGCTTCCTTGTGCATTCCTGAGAAAGAAGGTCTTCTGCCCTATTTCCCCAATTTACATGAACGTGGTAGTGGAGAGACAGGACTGAAGTGTGCTTAGAGAATCTGAGGGCAGAGAGGTTGTGTCTGCTTTTCTGGTAGACCTTCAAGCAGGGGTGGTGGCAAGTCCTTAGGAGAAGAAGACATGGTAGTAGAGTTTGTCGAGACCCACTGGACCTTAGACAATGACTCAGAATTTCCTGCAGCCTAGCATGAATGAAATGAGTCTTGGAAGGATGTGAAAGAAGCTGAGAGAGCCACACCTGGGAAGAGGAGGACATAGCAATGACTTGCATGATCCTAAGATGGGTGATCAGACAGAGGACAATGTATCTGAGGACATGAGACAAGACCAAGGACAAGCTGTCTCCTTGCTCACATATTGGTGCTATAGAAGCTCTCCTGGAACTCAAACACAACATCAGGAATTAAATTTCTATCATCACAGAAAAATTGAGTTAAAATAGAAAATAAGCTCATTATCTTAGCCAAGTTACATTTCTTGTGCATTTGAGTTTGTAAACTGAAATTCATACTACAATAGCATTGCAATGCTAAAAAAATTGCACGTATATTTAACAATATACCTTGGACAGTCTTCTATATCAGCACATATAAATCTACCTTTTATAAAAGCCCTTCTTAAGATGGCACATTATAGGATTTATCTAATCATATGGCTGGATGTTTAAATTGTATCAGTGTTTCACTTTTTTGAATGTTGCAGCGATAAATATGCTTTTACACAAACCAACTATTATTAGCACAGCCTCTTTGAACAATCTTTTTGTGTACCTAGATACCAGGTATTGAATTACCTTCTAACTGGAAACATCTCTTCCCTCACCCCTATGAGAGATCATATGCTAAAATTCACATTTAGTTTTCAATTATTTTAGCACTCTCATTTTTATCAAATAAAATAGCATGAAACGAAATATACAGCAAGTCTACATTTTAAAGAAATAAAGTTGAGGCAGTCTGAACAGGACAAGGTGGAAGTCCAGAAGCTTTGCTGCTCTGCTCAGATCTCTCCCCACCCTCGGGCCTGACCTTTCCCCTGCCTCTGCCTGTGAGTCAATTCCAAGGGACAGGCCTGGATGCTGCACCCCACCTCATGTTCACTGGTCAGGAAAAACACAGACAAGATTTAGGGTTTGGGTCTGGCAAAGGTACTTAGCTTAGGTGTGCTTTATAGCTTTTTTGACTCCTTCTCCTGTGATTTAATACCAACTATCGTAAAGTTGGTTGTGTTCTCTCGCTTTTGTCTTTCCATAATACATAGTATACAACTCATTTACGGCACTTACCACATTGTTCTTTCTTCAAAATACTGTTCCAGAAGAAGAACATTTCCTTACTTAGCTTTGAGAACTACTCATAAAATTTGACAAGGACTAGTTTTTCCATAAGGCCTTCTGAATGAATACATGAATCACACATTTGATTAACAGCTTAAATATAGTAGGCACAAGCTCATCTTCAAGTATATAGATAGTTTAAAAAGGTAAAAATGTACCTATTTTGGTCTTCTCTTGTCTTCTTTGGACCAATTATACAGGTCTTTAAGTGTTCCTGCTTTGCAATGGCCAGTTTGCTTTATATAGATTCATTGAAAGGGCTGGAATTGACCCAAACGTCCCCCATTATATGGTTGCAGCCACTTTTGGTGGATGACATAATGAAAGCAGCATATGTCCCTATAAAATCTTCTACTGCATATGAAGATGGACTTGGGAAATGTTGAACAAAAATGGAAATATGTCTGCTTTTTACATCTGAGTGAGGAGAATCAAAAGCTGCCCACGCCACCCAAACTCTCAATTTTGTTACCAGAATGAGTGGGTGGGAAACACAAGAATGAAAGAAATGAAGAATGAAACAAAGTGAAGTAGAGTGGAGAGCATGTGATAACTGCCAAATACATCGTGGAGGAAATCAACCACTGAGGATAGTACAGTTTCTTTCTTTAAATTTTTATGCTCACATAATTTCAGACCCCCCTATTCTCAAAAAGATGAAAATTGAAAATTGCCAACCTGATGCCACTTACCTCTAAATATTTCAGATCTAGATCCTAAAATGCCTTCTTTTACATAACCAAGCATAATATTGAAGTCAGAAAATTAACATTAATACATGACTGTTACACAGGCAGATCTTTCAACTTGCTCCAATAATTCCCTTTTATAAGAAACAAACATAAATGACAACAAAAAAGCTGCCGGGTCACACATTGCATTTAGTCTCCTTTAGCTTGGAATAATTCTTCTTTTTTGTGTGTTTTATGGTACTGATGCTTTGGGAGGGTACATCCAGCTGTATTGTAGAATGTTCCTCCAGTTGAATTTGTCTGATGTTTCCTCGTAATTAGATTCAGGTTACACATTTTTGGAAGGAATTCCACAAGAGTAATGCTGTGTCCTTCTCAGTGCCTTGTCTTAGAAGGCACATGATGTTGACAGATGCCATTACTGATGACATTTGATCATTTGGTTAAGGTGGTTTCTCCCAGGTTTCTCCACTGAACAGTTACTACTATGTTTTCCATTGTAGTTAATGCATATTTCAGAGAGAAACTTTGAGACTATGTAGATGTCCTGTTGCTCATCAAGTTTACACATTCTCGTTTAGCATCCCTGAATGATTCTTGTCTGAATCAATTATTACAACCATGGTTGCTAAATGATGACTTTGCAAGTTCATCATTCTTTTCATTATTTATTAATTTGCTTTGTACTGTAACAAGAAGCTTTCTCTTCTTTTGTAGGCATGTATGTATGTGTGTGTATGTAGTTCATTATGAACTTATGGATTTTTATTTTATTCAATGAGTTATAATCGGTTAGTGTCATTATTATTTTGGTGCTCAAATTTCAAAGATTTGACTAGTGGGAAGCCCTTTAACATGGCTTTTTGGCCTTTTCATATGAAACCATAATTCTCTGAGCACTTTCTTGCTTTCTGGCACAAAAAGATATTCCAGACTCAAGTTGTACTTTCCCTGCCCTGGATATATTTTAAGTGGAAAATGAATGTCTTGTCTTTTAGGCCTTCTCAGCAGACAGAGCTGGGAAACAATTACACAACACACACACACACACACACACACACACACACACTCACACACAATGTATTACCTTAAGTTCATACTAATACCTCCAGTTTCTATTCAAAGCCACAGAGATCAAAGACTTCCTCCTGTCCAAATTTGTAACTCTTTTGACAGTGAGAAACCTGGCTCCCATTGATTATAAAATACTAATTTGCCTAATCCTGGCATATGCAGAATGTGGTTTCAAAATTGATAACCTGTATGCCTGTGGAAAAAAAAGCCCCAGCAATTGGAATTCTGTAATTTTTATCAGTTCTTTTTGACTTTAGCCTGAAGGTATACAGCTCAAATATTTCACTCAAACGTTCCTTGAGTTAGTTCTCCTGGGCCCCATTTGGTTTATTCATTTGTTTATATTCCTTTTTTTGATTTTTGAGAGAGAGTCTCACTGTGTCACCCAGGCTGGAGTGCACTGGCATGATCTCAGCTCACTTCAGTCTCTATCTCCCAGGTTCAAGTGATCCTCCTACCTCAGCCCCTGAAGCAGCTAAGTAGCTGGGACCACAGGGACACCCCACCACATTCAACTAAATTTTGTATTTTTTATAGAGATGGAATTTTACCATTTTTCCTAGACTGGTCTCGAACTCCTGAGCTCAAGCGATCCACCTGCCTTGGACTCCCAAAGTGCTAGGATTATAGGAGCGAGCAACAGTGCCTGGCCTATGTATGTTCTATTTTTGAGGTCTCCTCCCCATCTTTGTCTTCCTGAGCATGTGAATCGTTAAATGGTTTACAAGTCATGAGTATACAAAAAAAGGTGTCATTTTCCACCATTCCTATTATTCTTTTTACTCAATTTTGGCTTTATCTGCCTTTAGGCATATGTATATTTTCTTTCTTTTCCTTCTTTCTTTCTTTCCCTCTTTCCTTCCTTCCTTCCTTCCTTCCTTCCTTCCTTCCTTCCTTCCTTCCTTCCTTCCTTTCTTTCTTTCTCTCTCTCTCTCTCTTTCTTTCTTTTCTTTCTTTCTATCTTTCTTTTTTTTTTGAGACAGAGTTTCACTGGTGTGGCCCATGCTGGAGTGCAATGGCACAATCTTGGCTCACTGCAACCTCTGCCTCCCAGATTCAAGCAATTCTCCTGCTTCAGCCTCCTGAGTAGCTGGGATTACAGGCATGTGCCACCGTACCCGGCTAATGTTGTATTTTTAGTAGAGATGGGGTTTCGCCATGTTGGTCAAGCGGGGCTCAAACTCCCGACCCCAGGTGATTCACCCACCTCAGCCTCCCAAGGTTCTGGGATTACAGGCCTGAGCCACCACACTCAGGCATATTTTCTAAATTCCTCTTTTACTTGCACAACAATAGCTTACTATAGATATGCTTTACTTTTTTGATCTAACAATATACCCTGGAAGTCACTCATATTAGTTCATAAAGATCTTACTCATTCTTTTTTTTTTTTTTTAATACTAATGTAGTACTCCATTGTGTGGATATATCATAGTTTATGTCACTACTCTCCTACGAATGGGCATGTGGGTTGTTTCCAATGTTTTACCATTATAACCAATACTGCAATAAATATTTTGAATAATATTGTGCAATATATATTGTGCATACATATTGTTAGAGGTATATTTTCAAGGTAAATTCCTAGAAGTAGGATTGCTGCGTTGGAAGATAAACAGATGTAGTTTTGTTAGATATTGCAAAGTCTTGCCCATAAAGATTTTGTGCATACCCACCAGCAATGTATGAGAGCACCTCATCTATCATTACTATATGATAGGTGAGAAATATTATCTCATTGTGATTTTTACTAATATTTATTCTATTTATCTTATTAAACCTTTTTGCCTTTGGTTTTATATACATATGAATAATACATGTTGTAGATATTTTCTTCTAGTTCTTTGGTTGTCTTGATTTTGCTTTTTTATGGCTTTTTTGTCATGCTATTTAAAAAATTAGATAGTCATACTCATCAATGTTTTTTAAATTGCATCTGGATTTTGAGACATTAGAAAGCCTTTGCCTACACTCATGTGAAAAGGAAATCACTTCATGTTTTCTTCTAGTACTTTCAGAATTTAATATTTTTTAACATTTAGATAGTTAATTCATTTTAATTTAAATTTATTCTTATGATATCAGATACAGATCTAATCATTTTCTAAATGGCTAGCCAGTTGTCTCAGCACCATTTATTTAAAAGTCTAATTATTTTCTGGACTCTTGAGGTCTACTTTTATCATAAACTGTCTTTTAGGTCTACCTGTGTACTTTCTATTATGACAATGCTGTTTAATAGAATAATACTTAGTTTTCCCATGGAATAAATGGAATATTTATGAAATAAATATTCTCACCTTTGAACATTTTTTGAGAGTGAACAACTCTATGTTCAGAGGATTGTAAGCTTCAAAATTATTGATTCTCTACTTGGAAGTTTTCTCATCTATAATTCATTGTTTACCATTCACAGGACTCTAGCTAAGCCATCTCAGGGAGAAGGAAATTTACCTTGGTTAGATAGATAACCAAATCAGAAAGTTTCCTAAGAACGATAGATACTGGTCTAATGTTTGCAATTGAATTTTGAAAGTCAAGGAAGAAAGAACAAATATAAGAGCTGGATTTTCCACTTAGTTGGGTGGTTGAATTAGCTAACCTTTAAGATCTGTACTACTCTAAGTTTTATGACTCCATGAATCATTCCTCTGACTTGGGCCAAGTTGGCAATGAAATGGCAAGGGAAGTGTGGTGGTCAAAGGTGAATTTGAGATGTGGTGAGTGGGGGAGAAGAAGAGTAAAAGGGGAGGGATTTTAAGTAACAGAGTATAGAATTAGGAAATAAATAACTTTTTTCCCCTTTCAACACCTGGTATCATGGAAGAGGGAGCAAATATGTGCATTTACGGAAGGAAATATTGGGTGGATAGAGAATGGCATAGGAGTGATGGTCTGGTGATGGTAAGGATGGATACAGAGAGTTGGACAGGATTTTGAGGATAAATAACATAACAAAAGCATCACCTACTATTGTTCTAACAGTGAGGACAGAGAAGCTATGGGTATGCACAAGGTCTTTAGAGTGTTTTTTGCCTTCTTCGAATCTCATGTGCTTTGGATAAGATATTCTAATGTAAAACCCATACAATTTTCTGAATAGAAAGCAATACAATGTATTTTGGAAATGATGTTTAAATTTTAAGGCCATTCTCAGGGGAGAGACATTAAAGGAAATGTAAAGAGCTTCTCTATATCAAGATATTTTTAGGAATAGATTTAAAATATTCTGAAGTAGCTTAATGTTACTTAACTATTCAATCAATAGTAGGAGATACAAGGACTAAGGATAGCTTTAATTTGTGAATTGTTGCATATGAGAGTGGGTGTACCAATTTAATTTTCTTAAAAATATACTCAAAACAGTAATATAAAAGGAGAAGACTTGAAGTGGCACTATGGTGACTAGAGCAGATATGTCATGTTTGCCTGTTATTGCAATAATAATAATAATAATTAGTGAAAAGATTTACTGGAATGTTTGAACTTTATGCTGCTGTGATGGAATCTTTCTATCATCATAGGCATAAAAAAGCAGAGAGTAAAAATTTTTGTGCAAGCAGCACTAGTACAAATAAGGAAATACAAATAGTAGTACAAATAAGGAAATAATGTTTACCTTGAAATAATCCCATGTTTTGCCCCTCTATATTTGGCTAACTTGGCTTTATGTTACTCAACTTCTGAAGGGTTGAGCTGCGAAAGGTAAAAAAACTACCCCCATCCCAGCCAGTTGTTTCCTGCAGAGCTTTTTCATTCTGCACTGAGCAGAGGGAACAACACAAATGTCTTTTCTTAGCATTTTGGCACTTATTTCTCTTTTCTTTTGGACAAATGCATTAATTTAACCAAAATTTATTGAAACTCTACTCTCAGTGCTGCACAGGGATAATTCTCTACAGTACTTTTCACTGGATAATCTAGTGAATATTTGTATATTTTATTATTGTTCATAAAAATGACCAGCATATAAACTCCAAGGGAGCAGGAACTTTGTTTACTGTGTTATTCCAGTACCAAAGGAAGGTGTAGTACATGATGTGCACTTAATATTTGTTTAATGAATGAACGAATGAATAAATGATAGACTGGATAAAGAAAATATGGTACATATACACCTTGGAATACTATGCAGCCAGAAAAAGAATGCTATCATGTCCTTTGCAGGGACATGGATGGAACTAGAGGTCAGTATCCTTACCAAAATAACACAGGGACAGAAATCCAAATACCACATACTTTCTTTTATAAGTGGGAGCTAAGTGATGAGAACACATGGACACATAGAGGGGAATGACACACACTGGGGCCTATTGGAGGGTGGTGGGTGGGAGGAGGGAGAGGATCAGGACAAATAACTAATGAGTACTAGACATACTTAGGTGATGAAATAATCCATACAACCAACCTACATGACACAAGTTTATCTATGTAACAGACCTGTACATGTACCCATGAACTTAAAATAAAAGTTAAAAACAAAAAGAATATATGGATGAATAGAAGAGGATACAGAATGAATGAGATAGAATATCTTACCTCTAAGGATCTCACAGTGGTCAGGTGAGGGTGGTAACAGACACAAGATAAATAATTGTAAAACAATGTGGTAGTTCCAGTGGTGGAAAACATGCAAGAGATTTAAAAAACCCATTTCCCAGCCTGGACTGGAGGTCAGTGTGATGAAAAAAATATTATATAAATCTGAATGTATTATTAATAGTACTTGTATAATTTTATTCACTTTTTCTTGTCTCCACTAGACATCCATTGACTAGTCTGACATTCACTAGTCTCAACATTTTTATATTTTAACTCGTTTAATTCTCATAATAATACTCTGAAGTAGTTGCAGCTATTGTTCCCATTTTACAGGTGCAAAAACTGAGGCACAGAGAGGTCAATTGATTGGTCTAATGACACAGATCTAGCAAGTGGTGGAACCAGGACCGAATCCAGGCAACTTGCTCCTGGTGTTCTACCATCAGTGCTCCCACACTGTTTTCCCTCTCTCTTCCTATTAGAATGTGCTTCCAGGACTTTACACTGGGGAATAGGTGTCCGATAAACTTAGCATGCTATTTATTATGGGCGTATTTACAATAGCAGAAGCATTAAGACAAAGGAACAAACCTCTAATTGTAAAATTATAGTCACCAGCCAATGGGCACATTTTTTGTTTATTTTTGGGAAAAGAATCTTTAATAATGCTTCTCAACTCACATCACTCTATTTATACACTCATTCATTAAGCATTTATTGCATATATAATGGGTATGGCACAGTTTGTGTTTTCTGGAAGCAGTCACTGAGATGGAATGTGGAGCGCCAGATATTGATTAGGGATCAATACCTGTGAAAAGAAGTGGATAGAGGCAGAATTGAGCCAAGGGAAATGTTACTTTCCAGTGTAGGGCTGACAAGACACTTGGCCTACTTGGTAGGGAGCTCTAGAGTCTGAATTGGCCATCAGAGGTGTCCCTGATTAGCTTCAGGCCTTTGTCCCCCTTCACTCCCCTTCTTTGTCCCTACCCCCACCTCCTTGCTCACTTATTGGATACAGCATGACCTAAAATGAAGCAATTTTTAAGTTTTTTAATTTTTGTATGGAACAATAGCAACTTTATAGGGGAATTCAAGATCTGTGTGCAGAAAACTATAAATGCCATTTTTTGCTGTGCTGGAAAAACTGAAGTATAATACATGAATGAACTAGGCCTTTCAAGGATGAGGTACCACACACTGGTAGCTGTTTAATATATTCATCTTAACTGGATGCTAAAAATGCAATCACTGCAATTAATAAAGTTGGGGGAAAGCACAAAGATTAGCTAATATGGGTAAAAGATTATTTAGGGTAAAACAAATGTGTATTATTCTCTTATGTTCTCAGTCTCCAGAGATGGCAGACTACGTAATATCAGGAAATAACTTTTCTTGTTTTCAGTAACATGGAGGTAACACTTCAGAAATCAGAAGGTAACTGGGGCTATAAATAGTAATTAAAAGGACAAAAGAGAAGAAAGCAGGGGTTCTATTATCCAACTGTTGCTATTGTCCTGAAATCTTAATGTTTTTGAGACTCTCCTATTTGAGGACAAAATAATTTATTACACAACAACAACCTCACAAAGGGGGCCATCTGGACCACAAAGCACTGATGAGAAGGCAGAAAGGACATACTTCCCAAACTTTCATTAGGATGTAAACGTCATTTTGAAAAGCAGTCCCCACACTGTCAAGCTATTTGACTCCTCAGTGCAGTATGCGTCTCAATAAAATATAATTTGAGTAGTGTTATGTTGGTATGCTTAATGATTATGACTCCAAGAAAAATATATCTAGTACATTCTAGGGGTTTTGTGGAGGATGCTGTAAAACCAAGGATTTGAAGTAAACAATCATAAGATACAAAAATTTAAAAAACAGGGTTTTTTTTTTTTTCCTCCAAATTCCTGGTTTAATAAGGACTTGTTTATTTTGAGGAAAAAAGGTCCCAAACATCATGCTGTTCACAAAAATAACCCACAGTATCAACTTTAGAAAACAAATCTTAAGACTATAACACAACTGTTTTTCTAGAGGATGCATTTGACATGCCGACTCTCATTCACAAAAATACATCGTTGCATTTTTTTACCTACATCTGAGGCCAGCCTTATAGAGCTGATTGGAGGCTGGAGGCTGACTGCACCCACAGCAGCTGAGCAGCAAGTCCTTTATTGAAGGGGGATCTGACTCATCTTTGTCTATCACAAGTTGCTAGACCCTGGGAGTAAATGCAGGTAACACGCAGGTAGAGGACACAATCCCTTTGCTGAAAGAGTGATGTTCCATCTGATTTATCAGTGGTTACCTGTGACGATTTTTCTTTCCAATAATACTTGATTGCTCAAGGCCGTAGTTGAGGATTTTTCCTGTTCATGGACAAACAGCAATGGTAAAGTAAAAATAGCAGAGACAGACCTGGGTTTGCCCTCGAGAAAGCAATTTTTCCTGAACCTTAGTTTACCTATCTATGTGATGAACATAACCATATCCTTTGGAGAGAGTTCTAGAAAGGAGACAAGGTATTTATAAATTTCCTAACAAAGAATTTTAATATTTAGTAAGTGATCAATAAATGTCAATAATTAGTTATAATAAATTATTACTACCCTCCTCATCCTCACCAACTGCTACTGTTGGCCACAAGCTTCCTGTGGGCTTCTTCCATCTCTGTCCTTTATTTTGACCATTACCTCTCTTCTCAAATATGTCTGGGCCCCCACATTATATTTCAAAGCTCTGTATCTCTCAGCTTCCTATGAGTTGACTTCTGTCTGCCTTTCCCACCATTTCTGCCTCTATTTTTTTCCTTTCTAGGAAAGTTTTCCTTAATGCTTCTGTTCCATCCTTAAGCTTTATTGCTTTGATTACAACTTATGTCTAAGAAGCATGAATTCTTCAGCTCAGCAGACATTCTTACACATCAAATCATCTTTTTTTTTTTTCTAATAAATTCCTCTAGGATGACTAGAAAAGGCAGCAAATTCGCA
The DNA here is from genome assembly GCF_001604975.1 of Cebus imitator. Classification (NCBI taxonomy): domain Eukaryota; kingdom Metazoa; phylum Chordata; class Mammalia; order Primates; family Cebidae; genus Cebus; species Cebus imitator. The sequence goes on from NW_016107396.1 coordinate 6,744,935, forward strand.
TCATCCTTCACAATTCCTTCTTAGCTATTATTGGATATCCTACAGCGTGTTTTCTATTTGGCTTACATATACCATTCATTGTAACTCATTACTAGGGACAGAGAACCATACAATTGTAAAGTCAGAATTAAGGTTAAGAACTTTTGGCCTCATCTTTCTCATTTAGAAGAAAATTGATCCTAGAACAATTAATTCAATTACTCATATTTACACAGCTAGTTAGGCATTGAAACCCTGGTAATTAAAGTTGTTCAACTGTATGCTATCTATTCTTTTTTTTCTATGTCAGTAATGCCATATTAAGTTTTACTTTCCCAGATTACAAATAAATGAATCAATATAGTCACCAGAGAATGACTCTAAGAGCTTAATAAGCACATGAGTGCAGATGGTTCTCACTCACACGGTTTTTTGGTAGATGAAGCAAAAGCCTTTGGAAACAGGTAAGAGTACGAGAGATACCATTGTTTTCTCAGTTAGTTGCCTCAGAATGAGGGGAGATGGGCAGGTCTTGAGCAGGGAGTTGTCTTCATCTCCCTTCTTCCTTCTTCCCTCTCTTCACCATTCTGCCAGGGGTCAAATACCGCAAGCTAGGCTGTCTGAGATAATGCTTCAGGAAGAATTGGGGCCAATTGCTCAGCCTCATTTTCTCACCATCTTGCAATCCTAAGTCTTAGATATCAGTTTTCTAAAGCCCTCCTTTAGGATGAAGACAGGACCTTATATTGCAAGTCTCAGAGCAGATTGGGGTTGGACCCCTATATGTCCAGCTAAGTGCTCTCAAAGTCAAGCTTCTCGGGGGAATTCACACTCAATCCAGGACAGAGAAAGGGAAATAATTCCAGTTTTCTGCTCATCAGAAAGTTTTACCTGGCCTTGAATGGGCATAGTCTAATAAGCTAAATCATCCTTGGTTGTCTGTCTTCTCCCTAAAACAACTCACAGAACTAGTGACTTCAGAGCACTGTGGGGTTTTCCCTTTATTCAGACTCTGGGTCACAGTGCTCTTTGATGACAGTTTAATGTATATCCAGAAAAATTTAGTTTGGCTTGGGCCAGTTCCAAACCACAGACCTTCTTTGCATTCCTGCCCACTCTACTGTGTCCTCTGTGGAATTTGCAGAGGAGGATGAGACAGTCTGGAGAAAAAAAATTCTGCTTAATAATAATAATAAAAAATGAATTTGTCAAGTTGTGAAATTCATCTTTAAGTCAAAAGCTACATCCCAAAGGCCATTTATGTGAGAAATTACATTATCTCAGGTGCTTCTGAGTGATGAATTTTAGGCTTACACAACTGCCTCTGAATAACTCAACAAGTTTAAAATTGAGTGTCCTTTCAATATAATGGTTGTTGGGGAAATTTTTATTTTCTTTAATTTTTAAAGTCACAGGTTCAGCGAGCATATCTTTTTCATTATTGTACGAAGCCCAAACACTGTTTTCCCCATTAATTGATGATAATATGGTTTATATTATTAAAAGATTACTGGGAATACAGGTGATAATTTTCAATTCTCAAAAGCCATTGAATTTTAGCTTACTATTCTTCGTAGCACCTAAACAATGAAGAGGTCATTGCACACTTTATCCCTGTTATAAACATCTGCTCACAAGAATGGAATGGAGATTAAGAAATGAACTGTCCTCGGCCAGGAATGGTGGCTCACATCTGTAATCCCAACACTCTGGGAGGCCCAGGTGGGAGGGTTGCTTGAGCTCTGGAATATGAGACCAGCCTGCACAACATAACAAGGCCTTGTCTCCATTGAAAATCATAAAAAAATTATCCTGACATGTTGACGTGTGCTTGCGGTCCCATGCTGGGCTAAGATGGGTAGATTGCTTCAGCCCAGGAGGTCAAAGCTGAAGTGACTCGTTCTGTTGCCTAATTGCACTCCAGCTTAGGGGGATGAGGGGAGTTGAAAAAAAAAGGAAAAGAAAAAATAGAAATGAACTGTCCCTACTCTCCTAGTGTTTACAGTCTGGAGAGCAATCAGACATTACATATCAGAAAGGTATCACCTCTTCATGCACTGAAAACTTTTGTTTAATAAGATTACAACTGAACCCCAGGTAAAAATTCTTAGAAGTGGCCAAGAAGATAAATGCACAAATATTTCAACCTATGCTGAATACGGTGATGATTGATTAATAACCTTCACTTAAGAGGGTTAGAGAAGAAAAGTAGAAATTTTCACAAAGATAGCTCCTGTTTTTGACTTTGTAGTTCCTCCTTTTCTCAAAAGAAACCTAAACAATGGCCTTTGGGCTTTGGTTCAGAGCACAGCTTATTTAATCTGGTTGCTCCTGGAATGGCCTGAGAAGTCACAGTAGGCAGGGAGGGAATGTTGACTTGGCTTCATTTTTGCTTACACATATTCAAAACACTGACTTTCTTTTCATGGGCATTGAAAATATTTTATTTAAAATATGAATTAGTAAGAACAACAAAGCCTCAAGAAAACAGGCTATAGCTGAATATCAAGGAGCCCATATTAGCAAGCTCTGCTAACCTCTGGAATAGCATCTCTAAGGAAATACAAGAAGCCCTGCTGCTTGGTATCATTTCAAACTGGAGTGACTAATCTGATAGTGAAGCACAAGAAAATCATAGCTTTTATTAACAAAAGAATAGATGAAAAGACTTTGTAAAGCTTTTCTACCTCTAAGTTTTTTTCTATAGGTTTTTGTACAGAATTGTTGCCAGCATAGTAAGGATCATTATTTCCTAGTTTAATTAGTTTCTAATGACTATTCATGGTCACACATCATAGTATAATAGTAACAAGCAAAAATTTCAAACTTATTACATGACAATAAAATTATAGTGAGACATGAACTTACGGACATAGGGAACAAATATTCAGCATAAAGGAGAAAATTGGGTAATATTTTTAGTATATTTTAATTTCAGAAGTTCATGGTAGATATATCATATCAAAGCCCTATTTTTTCTCTCATAATAGATAGGAATACTCAAAGGTGGCGCCACAGTGTTAACTGTAAAATTGAAGCTGGCCTCTTCCTCCATTCTCTGCTTGCTTTTGCCTATAATTAATAGCATTTTTGAAATTCAGCTCAGGATGCAAAAAGGCAGATTCACCACATTGTACACTTTCAGCATACATTGGTGTCAACTTTTTAAAGGTTTCAATTCATCACTATCTGTAAAATAAATGTAGGAAGATATTTGCCTCTATATAGGGAATGTTGAAAAAATAATTGTGGTTTTTGTTTTTTAGAATTCTTTACTGGAAGGAAAAGAGAGGAACCCAATTAACATCAAAATAATTTGAATCTGGGATATATTCTCACTAGCAAGAGAAAGTTTTAGCATTTAATCAAGTCACAGAGGAGTCAGTCTTTGGAGTATACCAAGAGACACTTCTGAGGGATCCAGACCAGGTTGTGGACTACGGCAGACCAGGGCAGTTGATGAAGTTCTAGAGAGAGACAGACCAGGTTGTGGACTACAGCAGACCAGAGCAGTTGATGAAGTTCTAGAGAAAGAGACAGGGCTGGACTTTTCAGGTAGGAAGTTCTCAGGCAGGGAAGAGTTGGGTACCTAATCAGGAATGATCAAGCAGGTCCTTTAGGAAGAGATCAGCAGGCCTACCTTCTGGGAGGCCAGTGGATCAGAAGACACCCAAGGTGAGTCATGAAAGGAAGACAGAAGTGATTTGTTTTTGGCCTCCTTCTGAACTCTTGCTATGTGGGTGGGCTAGGGCTTACAGGTGTCTGTAGCCAGGAGAGATAGGGCCTCACTTAGATCAGCTTTCAGTTTTCTGATATCCTCACCCCTGATCTTAAGCTATTCAGCCAATATTGCATCTTTAATGGTTAAGCTCTGGGGCAGGTGGCTATTTGTAAGGCTACTAATTAGATAAAGGGACTGATTTGCACCAGGATGCAGATAATGCATGGAATTGGGCCAAGACCCACAGCTCAGGAGTTTATGACCCCCCAGCTGCCATGGCAACCATGCCTATTCAGTTGTGGAAGTCTTTTTGTTGTGGGATAGGAGGCAGCGCATAGGGCAGAGCATAAGCTTCTGTGGGGTGTGAAAATGAAAACCAAAGATAGAAGTGAATGGGCGAGAAGGCAGGAGGGCACCAGACTTTCTATTTATACCCAAGTGGATAGATTGTTCTGTGGGTTTGCTACTTGCTTGTCAGAAAAATCGGGGTCTTTCCTTGCATGCAACTGTCTGATGAGCCTGATATTTGGCAGGAAGCATGTATTTGCGAATCTTATTTTTTTTTTGTACTGTCTACTGTTCACAGCTCCCACCTCAATGTCTTTGATTTATTATGCTTCTCTTTATTTTTCCCAAATGTTTTGTTATGTTTACTAAGCAGAATATACTGTAATCTGCAAGCTTGAGACTAGAAAAATCTGAGATCCGTTTTAATATGTATAATATAGCATAGCATTCTAAAGCTAGAACAGCTCTTGAATGGCTTGAAAGACAGGTGGTACTATGCCCAGTTTTCTTGGGACTCTCCTGTTGTCCTGGTACAATAATTAAGAGCTCTTTTCACTCTCAAAAGCAAGCTGGTTGCGCAATGACTATCCTACTAATATCCAGCTCTTTATGAATAAAGGCCCAGATTATTTTAAAATCCTGATAACTAAGTTGAGTTAGAACTCACTGAAAGAGAGAGATCTAATAAAAAGCAGTGGCATAAGAGAGGGTGACATGAACAGCTGTAGAATCTAGGCTGGATTGGGAAGAAAATAAAGCCAGAAAGTGATGAAAGATTGGGAGAAACAGGAGATGGAGAGACTAGGCAAGGGATTCGAGAAAGAACAGGCAGATTAAAAGTCAGGGAAGTAGAGAACTGAAAGGATAGGAAGTTGCAGTCAGAGACTGGGATGTTAGGTTTATCATTTTAGAGGTGGATCATGAACAATGTGGCCTGGGGTCACATACTCCCCAGCAGGAAACAAATAATCCACTAAAAAACTAACCAAAGAGAGTTTTTTTTTTTTTTTTTTTTTTTTTTAAGGGATGGTTTATAGAGGTGAGAGTAGGGCAAAACAAAAACAAAAACAAAAAATAATGATAAATCCAGAAAATCACAGTAATGGAAAGCCAAGTCATTTTAATCCCTAGGCCTGAAGAACCAAGTAGAGAGAGTAGTGTTTTAGAACCTAGCAACTGTGGTAGCCACGGGAAAGGGGCTTCTCCTAGGAGCTCTGGCCATAAATAGACGAATGCAGCTATTACTAAGACTTTGGCTAGAAAAGAACATGTGGGGATAGGATCATTGGCTCCTACCTTGGACCTCCTGCTGGGGCATTCTATTGGTTAAAACTAACTGAAAGGCAGAAAGAAGAAGAGCAGCATAAAGAACAGATCTGGGACAAGCAAAAAATAATCAGCACTTTGAAGAATTGTGAAAAAAGAGTTGTAGCAATTGTCTGTAGATATTGTTTCTATCCAGAATTGAAATGGTTTGGTTGTGTCCCCACCCAACTCTCATCTTGAATTGTAGTTCCCATAATCTCCATGTGTCATGGGAGGGACACAGTGGGAGGTAATTGAATCATGGGAGTGGTTCCCCCATGCTCTTCTCATGATAGTGAGTGAGTTCTCACGAGATCTGGTAGCTTCGTTAAGTGTCTGGCATTTTCCCTGCTGGCACTCATTCTCTCTCCTGCCGCCCTGTGAAGAGGTGCCTTCCACCATGATTGTAAGTTTCCTAAGGGCTCCCCAGCCATGTAGAACTGTAAGTAAATTAAACCTCTTTTCTTTATAAATTACCCAGTCTTGGGTATTTCTTCATAGCAGCAGGAGAACCGACTAATACAAGGATGATGGTGAGATATGGGGTGAAGAAAAGATATAATATTCTCTCCTATAAGTTTGTATATGTTAATTGTCATTCTGAAGAACCGTAATAAGTGATTTTTAGAAAAATGACCAGTAGGTTACCTAAGTCTGAAGTCTTATAAAAAAGTAAACTAGTTTTGGTGTTATCTGTATTCTGTATTTCTTTTATTTAAAATTATAATTTTTTGTATGGGCCATTATAGAGTAACAGGAACTGGATACATATTCCACCAAAAACAATGAGAAAACCAAGAAAATATATAAAACAATGGGTTTCAAACATTGTCAGCAGATAGTTCAGGAGAGTACCCAAGACAAAGGAAGCATTGAGAACTCTGATTTCTCCAGTTAACTGTTTGGGAGGGTTTAGAGGCTGCAACCTGGAAAAGAAAACCCAAATAAAGCCTAGATAATATGCTGAATTATCCAGAAGACAGATTTTATAGTTCAGGAAGGTCAACCTGGCTAGAAATTGCAGAGCAAAATTAGAAAAGAGAGAGAGTGAGAAGGGATTTCAGAGATTTACAGAAGGGTTTCCTCAAGCATTTCATTGAATACTTTTCTGAGCATGCATAGACGAAAATGATCCCAGGCTGAGGAAATAATCACTGCAAAGAGCAGGTAGAACAATCTTTGGCGCTTAGACACTCTGGGAATAGTTCATGTTCCTACTAGCCAGAGTGAAAATATCTCCTAATACATGGACATTAGATATATTCCCTAGAAAGGGCCAAATTAACTCCTGAGTAAAGCTGCTCTAGACTTATTCTAACACATTATAAAAGCAAATATTGATAGAATCAAACTAATTCATAGTAACTAAACTGATTCACAATAGCAGTCACAGAAAAATCTTCACAATACTAAAAGAATGTTAACAAAACCAGCAACCAACAATGTGATGTTTTCTAGGCCTATAATACAAACAAAAGATTATTAGACATTCAAAGAAATTGGAAAATGTGACCCAAAAGGAGAAAATCAATCAATCATTAGTAAAAACACACTCAGAAATCATGCAGAAGTTAGACATAGCAGACAAAGATGCGAACACTGCTATTATAAATACGCTCTATTTGTTTAAAAAGTAAAGGATAATACAAATACAGTATGGGAAGAAATGGAAAATATAAAAACGTAAAAGTGGATCTTCTACAGTTGAAAAAAATTTGAAATAGAAAGTACAGTGGAAGTAATTACTGCATGTTAGACACCATAGAAGAAAAAAATTAGTGAATGCAAAGACATAATAAAGCCTATCCAAAATGAAGCACAGAAAGAAAAATGACTTTAAAAAGTAAACAGAGCATTAGTCCCTCATGGAACACAGTGTAGAAAAATATCGAGCTATCTAATATAGATGAAATTAGATTTCCAAATAACTGGATGACAGAACAATTATTTAAAGGAATAAGTACTAAAATTTCTCTACATTTGCTGGAAACTATAAATTATAAGTCAAAGAAACTCAATGAATCTCTAATAGAAGAAATATGAAGGCAACCCTACCAGGGCACATTATAATAGCATTAAGCTACCCCAAACCAGCAATAAATAGAAATTATTAAAAGCAGTCGGAAAAAAGACCTATTACATACAGAAAAACAAAGATAAGAGTGACCACTAATTTATCAGTGGAAACAATGCAAGCCAAGAGACAGCGAAGCAATGGCTTTAAATTATGTGGGAAAAAAAATGGTCAACCCCAAATTCTTTGCCAGTGAAAAGAGTACTCAAGAAGAAGATGATAAAGCATTTCTCAGACATACAAAAGCTAAAAGAAGTTACTAACATCAGATCTACACTGTAGGAACCATCAAAGGAAGTCATTTGGGCAGAAGGAGCATGATACCAGAGAGAAATCTGGATCCAGGCAAAGGAATTAAGAGATCTGGAACATGGTAAATTTATGGGTAAAATAAAAACTGCTTTTATTATATTTATATTTCTTGAAAAGGTAATTAACTTTCATATGGATGGAGGGAGAGAGAGGAAAATATCTATGTTGGTGTTTGCAAGAACTCAGAAAAACTGCAAATGCAACAATGTAGAAAGTAAACTGCCCAGAAAAAAAAAAAACAATAAAATAAGTTCAGCAGTATTTTTAAACATTATATAATCTTCATTCTTGAAGATAAAATATATTTCCCGAACTTAATAGAACATAGCAAATTTAAAAATTTTGTAAACAAATGCATAAGGAAAAAAGGTGAAAAAGTACTAAACCCCTATTATTCCTGTATCATCCCCATCACTTCAATTATAAACAGGTTTCAAGGACACTATAGAGATGCTCCAGGGTTTCTTTTTTCTCTTAACATTAGATAGTGAGCATTTCCTGTGTTTTTAAATGTCTTTGAAATATATACTTTAAGAGCTGATTAATATTCCACTGTAAGGAAGCACAATCATTTAACAATGCCTTTACTATGAATCATTTAACAATGCCTTTACTATGAATCATTTAGGTTGTTGCCTTAATAAATACTGTTCCACTGACCATCCAACATGAATGCACATTTGGCTAAATCATTTGAATAGATTTATTCATGTAGAATTATGCTACATGAATATATTTATTATACTACATGAATTTACTCTACATGAATTTACTATTATACTACATGAATTTATTCTACATGAATAAATTATACTACATGAATTTATTCACGTAGAATTATACTACATGAATTAAATAAACAAATATGAGGCCAGATATGGTGGCTCACACCTGTAATCCCAGTACTTTGGGAGGCCAAGGCAGGTGGATTGCTTGAGCCCAGGAGTTTGAGACCAGCCTGGGCAACATGGCAAAACCTCGTCTCTACAAAAAGCTACAGAAAAGTTAACTGGGTATGATGGTGTGTGCCTCTAGTACCAGCTACGCAGGAGGCTGAGTGGGAGGATCCGCTGAACCTGGAGAGGTCAGGGATGCAGTGAGCTGTAGATTGCATCACCACACTCCAGCCTGGGTGACACAATGAGACCCTGTCTCAAAAAAAAAAAAAAAAAAAAAAAAAAAA
>NW_016107396.1:6753916-6758529 GCF_001604975.1 Cebus imitator
GGATACAATGTTGTAAACATAGTATAATGGACAAGAGGGGGTACAAAGATATATATTGTTATAAAGTTCTTAACAATATTCATGAAACAATTCAAATTGTTTGTAAGCTGTGATAAATTAAAGATGTATATTACCAACTCTAGAGAAACCACTAAAAATAGAAGCCCACAAGAAATGTAGTTAAACCAATCCTGGAAATAAAATGAAATAAAATAATTTCAGTGAATTGAAAAGGAGACAGTTAAACACAAAAAGAACTGAGACAAAAAGAAAATAAATATCAGTATTGTAGATTTACACCCAACCATATTGACAATGATAATAAGTGAAAATTGTCTAAACTAGCTCTGTTAAATAGAAATATATCTACAATACGAGCCACATAGATACTTCACATTTTTCTAGCCGTCACATAAAGAGTAAAACTATGTGAAATTAATTTTAATAATTTGTTTCATTTAACCCAAAATATCTAAAATAGTGCCATTTCAATACATAATCAATATACAAATTAGTAATGAGAAGTTTTTCATCTAAGTCTCAAATGTGTATTTCATAGGTGAAGCATATTATAAATTATTTATTTTTTTGTTTATTTTTATTTTTATAATTGGCAAATAATTGTGTATATTTATGGGATACAATTTTTTTTTTAAGATGGAATTTTGCTCTTGTTGCCCAGGTTGGAGTACAGTGGTGTGATCTTGGCTCACTGCAACCTCTGTTTTCTGGGTTCAAGCAATTCTCCTGCCTCAGCATCCCAAGTAGCTGGGACTACAGGCGTGTGCCACCACATCTGCCCAGCTAATTTTTTGTATTTTTAGTAGATACAGGGTTTCACCATGTTAGCCAGGATGGTCTCAATCTCCTGACCTCATGATCCACCCGCCTTGGCCTTCCAAAGTGCTGGGATTACAGGCATGAACCACCATGCCCAGCATGATATGATTTTTAAACTTCTTTTGTAGGAACACAGTAGGTATGTATATTTATGGGATATGTGGGATATTTTGATACAGGCATACAATCTGTAACAATCACACGAAGGTAAATGATGTGAATCATCTCAAGTATTTATCCTTTGTGTTCCAAACAATCCTGTTGTACTCTTTCAGTTATTTTAAAATGTACAATTAAATGACTATTGAATATACTCACCGTGTGGTGCTATCAAATACTAGATCTTACTCATTCTTTCTAGCTGTTTTTTGTACCCATTAACTATCCCTTCCTCCCTTCCTCGGCACTACCCTTCTCAGCCTCTGGTCACCAATTTTATTCTCTATGTCCATGAGTTCAATTATTTTAATTTTTTAGCTCCCACAAACAAGTGAGAACATGCAAAGTTTGTCTTTCTGTGCTTGGCTTATTTCACCTAACATACTGACCTCTAGTTCCATCCATGTTATTGCAAATGACAGGATCTCTCTCTCTCTCTTTTTTTTTTTTTGAGACAAAGTCTCTCTCTGTCACCCAGGCTCGAGTGTAGTGGTGGGGATCTTGGCTCACTGCAACCTCCACCTCCCTGGTTCAAGCAATTACCCTGCTTCAGCCTCTCAAGTAGCTGGGATTACAGGCTCACGACACCACGCCCAGCTAATTTTTTTTTTTTTTTTTTTTTTTTTGATAGAGGCGGGGTTTCACCATATTGGCCAGACTGGTCTTGCACTCCTGACCTCAGGCTATCTGCCCGCCTCAGCCTCCCAAAGTGCTGGGATTACAGGTGTGAGCCACTGTGCCCAGCCTATCTCATTCTTTTAATGGCTGAATAGTACTCCATTGTGTACAGGTATGTACCCACTTTCTTTACCCATTTAATTGTTGGTAGATACTTAAGTTGCTTCCAAATCTTAGCTATTGTGAGCAGTACTGCAACAAATATGGGAGTGAAGATCTCTCGTTGATATAACAGTTTCCTTTCTTTTGGGTACATAACCAGTAGTGGAATTACTGGATCATATGGCAGCTCTAATTTTAGTTTTTTGAGAAACCTCCTAACTGTTTTCCATAGTGGTTGTAATAATTTACATTCTCACCAAGAGTGTATGAAGGTTCCCTTTTTTTCTGCATCCTTGCCAGCACTTATTATTGCCCGTCTTTTAAATGCAAACCATTTTTAACTGGAGTGAAATGATATCTCATTGTAGTTAATTTGCATTTCTCTGATAATCAAGTATGTTGAACACCTTTTCATATCCCTATTTGCTGTTTGTATGTCTTCTTCTGAGAAATGTCTATTCAACTCTGCTCATTTTTTGATAAAATTATTACATTTTTTTCCTATGGAGTTCTTTGAGGTCCTTGTATATTCTGGTTATTAATCCCTTGTGAGATGGACAGTTTGAAAATATTTTCTCCCATTCTGTGGGTTGTCACTTCAGTTTATTGACTGTTTCCTTTGTTGTGCAGAAGCTTCTTAGCTTGATATGATCCCATTTGCCCATTTTTGCTCTGGTTGTCTTTGCTTGTGTGGTCAAAAAATCTTTGCCTAGTTCCATGTCCTAGAGTTTCCCCAAAGTTTTCTTTGAGTAGTTTTATTGTTTGAAGTTTTAGATTTAAGTTTTTACTCCATTTTGATTTGATTTTTCTATATGGCAGGAGATAGGGGTCTAGTTTCATTCTTCTGCACATGGATATCCAGTTTTTCCAGTGCCATTTATTGAAGAGACTGTCCTTTCTCTAATATATGTTCTTGGCACCTTTGTTAAAAATGAGTTCACTATAGACGTATGCACTTGTTTCTGGGTTCTCTAAATTCTGTTCCATTAGTCTATGTCTCTGTTTTTACGCCAGTACTGCCAGTACCATGCTGCTTTGTTTACTGAAGCTCTGTAGTATAATCTGAAGTCAGGTAATGTGATTCCCCCAGTTTTGTTCTTTTTATGGAACAAAAAACTTGGGATAGCTTTGGCTATTGTGATTATTTTGTAGTTCCATATACATTTTAGGATTGTTTTTCTATTTCTGTGAAGAATGTCATTGATATTTTGATAGAGATTGCATTGAATCTGTAGGTTGCTTTGGATAGCATGAACATTTTAGAAGTATTGATTCTTCCAATTCATGAACATGGAATATCTTTTTTTTTTGGTGCCTTCTTCAGTTTCTTGCATCAATGTTTTATAATTTTCATTGTAGAGATTTTTTACTTCTTTGGTTTAGTTAGTTCTTGTGGATTTAATTTTTATTGGTAGCTTTGGAAAATGGGATTAGTCTCCTGATTTCTTTTTTACAGTGTTCGCTGTTGGCATATAGAAATCCTACTGACTTTTGTTATGTTAATTTTGTATCCTGTAAGTCTACTGAATTTGTTTATCAGTTCTAATAGTTTTTTAAATAAAGCCTTTAGATTTTTTAAAATACGAGATTATATATTTGGCAAACAAAGGTAATTTGACTTCTTCCTTTCCAATTTGGATGCCTTTTATTTTTTTCTATTGTCTGATTGCTCTAGCTGGGACTTCTAGTGCTACGCTGAATAACAGTGGTGAATGTGGGTATACTTGTCTTTTTCCAGATCTTAGAGAAAAGGCTCTCAGTTTTTTCTCATTCAGTATGATACTAGCTTTGAGTCTGCCATATATGCCTTTTATTAGGTTGAGGTATGATTCTTCTTTTCCTAGTTTTTTAAGGTTTTTTTTTTTTTTTTAATCATGAAAGTGTGTTGAATTTTGTCAGATACGTTTTCAGCATCAATAGAAAAGATCATATGGTTTCTGTCCTTCATTCTGTTATTTGATATATCACATTGATTGATTGATTGAACCATCCTTGCATCCCAGGGTAAATTCCATATGGTCATGATGAATGATCTTTTTAATGTGTTATAGAATTCAGTTTGTTGAATATTTTTGCATCAGTGTTCATCAGGGATATTGGCCTGTAGGCTGTTGTTTTTCCTAATGTACATATGTCTAGTTTTGGTATCAGGATAAGACTGGCCTCCTAGAATGAGTTTGTATAGAAGTATTCCCTCCTCTTCTATTTTTCAGGTTGGTTTCAGTAGAATTAGTATTAGTTCTTTATATATTTGGTAAAATTCAGCAGTGAAGCCACTGGGTCCTGGTCTTTTCTTTGCTAGGAGACATTTTACTATGGCTTCAGTCTTGTTACTTGTTATGGTTCTGTTCAGGTTTTGAATTTCTTCATGGTTCAATCCTAGTAGGTTGTTTGTATTTGGGAATTTATTAATTTCTTCTAGGTTTCCCAGTTTATTGGAATACTGTCACTGATAGTAGCCTCTAATGATCTGTTGAATGTCTGTGTTATTAGTTCTAATGTCTCCTTTTTTATCTCCGATTTTATTTATTTTGGTATTATCTCTTTTTTTTTCTTAGTGTGATTAAAGTTTGTCCATTTTGTTTATCTTTTCAAAAAACTGATGCTTTTTTTTGCTGATCTTTTGTACTGTTTTCTTTATTTCATTTATTTCTCCTCTGATCTTTATTATTTGTTTTTCTTCCATTAATTTTGGGTTTGATTTGCTCTTGCTTTTCTAGTTCCTTAAGATGCATCATTAGGTTGTTTATTTGAAGATTTTCTTTTTTGATGTGGTCACTTATAGATATAAACTTCACTTTTAGTAATACTTTTACTGTATCCCATATGTTTTT
>NW_016107396.1:6758579-6817624 GCF_001604975.1 Cebus imitator
TTTTTTGAGACGGAGTTTCGCTCGTTACCCAGGCTGGAGTGCAATGGCGCGATCTCGGCTCACCGCAACCTCCGCCTCCTGGGTTCAGGCAATTCTCCTGCCCCAGCCTCCTGAGTAGCTGGGATTACAGGCACGTGCCACCATGCCCAGCTAATTTTTTGTAGTTTTAGTAGAGACGGGGTTTCACCATGTTGACCAGGATGGTCTCATCTCTTGACCTCGTGATCCACACGCCTCGGCCTCCCAAAGTGCTGGGATTACAGGCTTGAGCCACCGCGCCCGGCAGACCATATGTTGTATTTCTATTACCATTTTTAATTTTCTTCTTAATCTCTTCATTTACTCATGGTCACTCAGGAACGTATTATTTAATTTCCATGTGTTTGTGTAGTTTCCAAAATTCTTCTTATTATCAACTTCTAGTTTTATGCCATTGTAGTCAGAAGAGGTATTTATTATTTCAATTTTTGAATGTTTTAAGACTTGATTTGTGGCCTAACATATGGTTTATCCTTGAGAATGATTCATGTCCTGAGGAGAAAATGTGCATTCTGTAGCTGTTAGGTAAAATGTTCTGTAAACATTAATATATTAGGTCCATTTGTTTTATAGTGCAGATTAAGTCCAATGTTTCTTTGTTGAATTTCTCTGGAAAAGATCTGGAAGAGCTGTCTAATGCTGAAAATAGTGTGTTGCAGTCTCCATCTATTGTTGTTTTGGGGTCTACTTCTTTTTTAGTTCTAAGAGTATGTGATCTATATATATGGACACTCCAGAGTTGGGTTTATATATATTTATAATTGTCATGTCTATTTGCTGAATTGACCCATTTGTCATTGTATAATGACCTTCTTTGTCTTTTGTAGTTTTTGTCTTAAAATTTATTTTGTCTGATATAAGGATAGTTATTCCTGCCCTTTTTTGGTTCATTTAGGCATATAATATCTTTTTCCATACCTTTATTTTCAGTCTATGTATGTTTTTATAGGTGAAGTGTGTTTCCTGTAGGAAACAGATCACTGAGTCTTGGTTTTCTTTTTTTTTTTTTTTTTTTTGAGATGGAGTCTTACTCTGTTGCCCAGGCAGGGGTGCAATGATGCAATCTTGGCTAACTGCAATCTCTGCCTCCCGGGTTCAAGTGATTCTCCTGCTTCAGCCTCCCAAGTAGCTGGGATTACAGGTGCACACTACCACATTCAGCTAATTTTGTATTTTCAGTAGAGATGGGTTTTCACTATGTTAGCCAGGCTCATCTCAAACTCTTGACCTCAAGTGATCCGCCGGCCTTGGCTTTCCAAAGGGCTGGGATTACAGGCATGAGCCACTGTGCCTGGCCATATCTTGTTTTTAATCCATTCAGCTACTCTATGTTTTTTGTTTTTTTTCTTCCTGAAAGAGTTTCACTCTGTCACCGAGGCTAGAGTACAGTGGTGTGATCTTGGTTCACTGCAATCTCTGCCTCCTGGGTTCAAGCATTTCTCATGCCTTAACCTCCTGAGTAGCTGGGATTAGAGGCATCTGATACCATGCCTGGCTAATCTTTGTATTTTTAGTAGAGATGGGGTTTTGCCATGTTGACCATACTAGTCTTGAACTCCTGGCCTTAACTGATCCACCCCCTTTGGCCTCCCAAGGTACTGGGATTACGGGAATGAGCCACCGTGCCCAGCCAACTCTATTTCTTTTGATTGGAGCATTTAGTTCATTTACATTCAATGTTATTCTTAGTAAGTAAGGACTTACTTCTGTCATTTTGTTATTTGTTTCCTGGTTGTTTGGTTGTCTTCTCTTTCTTCCTGTCTTCCTTTTAGTGAAGGTGCTTTTCTCTGGTGGTAATTTCTTAATTTCTTGCTTTTTATTTTTTGTATATCCATTGCATCTTTTTAGATTTGTGGTTACCATGAGGCTAGCAAATAATACCTTACAACCCATTATTTTAATTCATTTAAATTCTTGACAACTTAACACTGACTACATAAACAAATAGCAAAAAATAAAACTAATAAAAACTCTACGCTTGAGCTTTGTCTCTCTGCTTTTTACTTTTTAGTTGTTTCTATTTCTATCTTATTATACTATGTCTTGAAAAGTTGTTGTAGTTATTATTTTTGATCAGTTCATCTTTCCATTTTTCTACTTAAGATATTGTTTACTCACTACAATTGCAGTGTTGTAATATCCTGTGTTTTCCTGTATACTGTTACCAGACAGTATTGTACCTTCAGATTATTTCTTATTGCTCATTAACATCCTTTTGTTTTAAATTGAAGAGCTCCTTTTAGCATTTCTTGTAGGATAGGTCTGGTATTGACGAAATTTCTCAGATTTTGTTTTTTTGGCAAAATATTTCTCTTTCATGTTTGAAGCATATTTTCAATGAATCTACTCTTCTACGACATAAGATTTTTCCTTCAGTATTAAAAGATGTCACCTACTCTCTCCTGGCCTATGAGGTTTGCACTGAGGAGTCTGCTGCCCGATGTGTTGGAACTCCATTGCATGTTATTTGTTTCTTTTCTCTTGCTGATTTTAGAATTCTTTCTTTATCCTTGACATTTGGAAATTTGATGATTAAGTAATTTGTGGTAGTCTTCTTTGGGTTAATTTTGCTTGGTCTTTTAAAGCTTTCTTATACTTGAACATTGCTATCATTCTCCAGGTTTGTAAAGTTCTCTGTTACTATCTCTCTCAATAAAATTTATACCTCTGTCTCTCTCCCTACCTCCTCTTTAAGGCCAAACTTTTAGATTTGCCCTGTTGAGGCTTTTTTACAGATTCCATAGGCATGCTTCATTGCTTTTTATTCTTTTTTCTTTTGTCTCTTCTGAGTGTATATTTTCAAATAGCTTGTCTTCCAGCTCACTAATTCTTTATTCTGTTTGATCAGTTCTGCTGTTAGGAGACTCTGATGCATTCTTCAGTATTTCAACTGTGTTTTTCAACTTAAAAATATCTTTTTAAAAATTATTTCAATTCTTTAATAATTCTTAATTCTTTTAAATTACTTTTAATTATTTTAATCCCTTTGTTTATCTGATATGATTCTTAATTCCTTCTCTTAATGATAATTTATAATTATTTAAATCTTTGTTAAATTTACCTGATGGGATTCTGAATTCCTTCCTTGTGTATCTTGAGTTTTGCTGAGTTTCCTCAAATGACTGTTTAAAATTCTGTCTTGGAAATGTCACACGTTTCTGTCTCTCCAGTACTGGTCCTTAGTGCCTTATTTAGTTCATTCGAGGTTATGTTTTCCTGGATGGTCTTGATGATTGTAGATATTTGTTGGTGTCTGGGCATTCAAAGGGACTTAGGTGTTGTGATCTAAGTTTTTCGTCACTGAAGCTGAATCTGCATTAGTGGGTACTCCGAAGTTAGTAATGCTGTCATTCTTGTAGACTCATAGAGATAAGAGAAAAAATAGAAGAATTCCCTGGAGTACCAGGCAGAGACTCTTGTTCTTTTCTTATACTTTATCTCAAACAAACAGTCCCTCTCTCTCTCCCTCTGTCTCTCTCTCTCTCTATTGAGCTGCTTGGAGCTGGGGGAGGGGTGGCACAAGTACCCCCATGCTGTGATTTTAGACCCTATGACTGTGCTATTTTAGACCTGAAGCCAGCACAGCGCTGTGTCTTGCTCAAGACCCACTGTAAGTACTACCTGGCCACTGCCTGTGTTCACCTAAGGCCCTAGGGCCCTACAATCAGCAGGTGGTAAAGTCAGACAGGCTTGTTATTCCCTTAAGTATGGCAAGTACCCTGAGCCTGTGTAGGTTCAGAGATGCTGTCTGGGAGCCAGGCCCTGGGGTGGGAAACCTTAGAAAATCTACCTGGTTCTCTATTCAACTTTTTCTGAGCTAGTGCTGAACCCATCAGACAATGTCCTTCCTCCTCTTCCCTCTCTTTTCTTCAGGTAGAGGAGTCCCTCCCCAAGTCCACCATCACCACGGCTGCCCCTTGGAAATTATTGCCAGGGTACCATGACGTTCACTTAAGGCTGGAGGGCTCTTCAGTCAGCTTGTGGTAAATGCTGCCAGGCCTGGAACTCACTCTTCGTGGAAGTGGGCTCCTCTCTGGCCCAGGGTGGATACAGAGATGCCATCCAAGAACCAAGGCCTGGAATTAGGGACCCAAAGTGCTCCTTTAGTGCTCTTCCTTATTGTGGCTGACATGGTGTGTAAGCTCAAGATTAAGTCACCTACCACTTCCCTCTGCTTTTCTCAAGCAGAAGTAGGGTCTCTCTTTATAGCTACCATAGCTGTGAGTGTGCTGGGTCACACTTGAAGCCAGCACATCTTAGATTCTCACTCAAGGCCTTGGTTACCACTGCTGATTATTCAGGACCCAAGGGCTCTTTAGTCAGCAGGTGATGAATCCTGCCAGGACTGGGTCTTTCCGCTTAAGGTAGCGGGTTCCCTTCTGGCCCGGGTGTGTCTGGAAATGTCAACTGGGAGCTAGGCCCTGAAGTGGAGGCCTCAAGAGTCTACCCAGTGTGCTGTCATACTGCAGCTGAGCTGGTGTCCAAGTTCAAGACAAAGTCTTCTTTACTCTTCCTTCTCCTCTACCTAAACAGAAGAGGGGTCTCTTTTGAAACTGTCAGCTGCACTGCCTGGAGCTGTGGGAGTGGGTGACACAAACCCTCCCTTACCTGCCCCTGCTAGTGTCTCACTAGGTCATGTGCCCCTAGAGTCCATCTGCTCCAAGCCCAGCACAAACAGTGGGACTTGGCTAAGAGTTGCAGTCCTTTTGGCCTCAACTTCTTTCATGTTTATTTAGGACCCTAGAGCACTTCAGCCTGCAGTGGTGAGGCTTGCTGAAACTCAAGTTTTGACTGCTGGGATGTGTGATTCCTCTCTGGCTAGGGCTGGTTTAAATGTTCTCTCTGTGGGCACCAGCTGACTTCTGCATGGTATTGGCAGCACTGTGTACCAATGCAAAGTCCCACAATTTCTGCATTCTCCCTGCCCCAAGCCATCAGATTCTCTCTCTGCAACACATGGCTGCTGCTGGGGGTTGGGGGAGGGGTGGTGTCTGTGATTCAAGACTGCCTTTCCTACCCTCTTCAGTGCCTTTCTCAGCAGTATGAAGTTAAAACCAAGTACGGTGAGCACTCACTTGAGTTTTGGTTCTCATGAAAGTGTCTTTGTGTGTATATGTAGATTGTTACTAATTTTTATGTTCCCATAGGGAGGAGGATCACTGGAGGCTTCTAGTCAGCCAACTTGCTCCACCTCCTTTCAATGTGATATTTTGATCTATGTATACATTCTTGAAAGATTGAATCAAGCTAATTAACATGTCCATTAACTTATTTTTTTTTTTTGTGGTGAGAATGGTAAGCATCTGTTTTGTGATTTTGAAATATGCAATACGTTGTTATTGACTGTGGTCACCATGCAGTGCAACAGAGCACTAAAACTTACTCCTCCACTCTAACTGAAACTTTGTACCTTTGATCCACAGCTTCCCTTTCCCCATTCTCCCCTTCCTCTGCCCTCTGGTAACCACCTTCAACTCTGTTTTGATGAGAGCTCATATGTGGCATCTAAAATAATTGATCACGTTGTGATTTATACTAGCTGTATTTCATTGCTCCATAGACATAGGTGGCTAGTGACTATCATATTGTACAGTTTAGGTCTAAATACTCCAATTAAAAGTCAAAGATTGTCATTGAATCAAGGAAAGCAAAACTTAAATTTTATGCTGAAAGCCACTTTATATGAAGAAACAGACAGGACAGAAGTAAAGGGATGTAAAAAGAGATTCTATCCAAAGACTCGTCAAAAGAAATTTGAAGTTGCTGTATTAATATCAAAGTAGATTTCAAAATAAGGAATTTACTAGAAATAAACAGAAATGTTTCATAATGATGAAGTGGTAAATTCATTAAAAGAACTCATCAAGACTAAATGTTCATGCATCTTAATAAAAGAGCTTCAAAACAGATGAAATAAAATCTAATAGATGTGAAAAAATAACTAGGCAAACTTACAATTATAGTTGGAGATTTTAACAGCCCTCTCAGTAGCAAAGGGGTAGAAGCAAATATTTTGGGGTGTTGGAAATATTCTATACCATGATAATGATAGTGGTTACATGATTATACATGTGCCATACTTAATTGAATTATTCCCTTAAAATTCATGAATTTTATTTGATATAAACTGTACCTCAATAAAGTTTGATTAAGTAAGAAACTTTGAGCTATAAGTGTTGTCTTACAAGTTAGCTTTCAAAAATTGTGTGAATATATATACTTATTTAAAAAATCAAACAGAACAAAGGGTGTAAAATGAAAAGTAAAAGTTATTTTCCCTTCAGATTTCCACTTCTTATTCATATTATTTCATATCACTCGACAGACACAATTTCTTATGTAAATTTCCAAAAGTCTTTAATGTACAGTATAAATAAACATTGATCAGGTATGCCTATGTTTAAAATATTCTTTTCTTTTTTTTCTTTGTATACAAGTAGATTCATATTCTAAGACTGAAAGAAGTCTTGAACACTGAAACAGGTAGATTTACTTTCTTTTTTTTTTTTCTTTCTGGCTGAATACTCTTGTATTGCATTGATTATTCTAATTGATTTAGCCACTCCTATACTGGGAGATATTCAGATTTCTTCTATGTTCTGAGAAAATAAAAAATGTTACAATGGATACTCGTGGGAAGATATTTTTTGTATCTCGTACTTGCTCTTTAAGATAGATGCCTAGCCATGGACTTGTGGGGCCATTGTTTATATAAATTAGAAATTCTGATGAATGTAGTTGAACTGCATTTCTAAAAACTGATTCATTCACTCCAACAATATCTGTTTACACATATTCATGCTGATTTGGGGAATTATCAGACATTTTAATCTTCACCAATCTGAAAGGTAAGAACATGCTACTTCCTTATTTTTCACTAAATTGTGACATTTTCCTTGTGATAAAAGAGGATAGAACTGTTAGGACTGTCTTTGATAACCAGTAGACTTCAGAATGGATATATCTGCCTCCTAGAACCCCTAACTTCTGTTGAAGACCTAAATGATTTCTACAGCTGCTGAGAGAAATCATCTATTTTTTATTTTTATTTTTTTTAATTTAGGAATTCATCCTCTTTTCCTTTTATGGTCGTATTGCAGTATGTTTTCCATATAGATCTACCACTTTAGATCTTACGGAGTAGAATATGTATTCATGTGCCTCTTGGAGTTTATGCTTTTAGTCTCTTTCTTTAAATACTTTTGCTCTCCCCAGTGTTGCCCTCCCCCATGGGCATTTAATCATATATATGACAAACCAGCATTACATGTGATTCTCCTAGTAATGCCATATGGTTTCCCTGAATGGGAATAGATGGAGGAATTTATTGACTTTGATCATTGCACTATAACAAATACAATTATGGCATGGGAAACTTCCTACTTTAGTTCAAGAGAAAATGGGGTAACCCCCTCCTTTGGATGATTTGTGTGTCTGAATGAATCAGGAGGTTTTCTCCAGATCCCATTCTCTTTCATATGCAATAATTGAGCTGAATGTGTCCATATGCATTACTGGTGAAGGATTTCTCTTCACCACTGCCTTGCCAATCAAATAATCACTCCTTAAAACAGAGGGAATGATTTAGCAGTTGAAGTGTTGGCTTTGAAACACTTAGACTTGGTGGGATCTTTTAAAGTTTCATCAGGATTGACTTAGGCCCTCATCCTGGAAATATCACAACCACATGGAACCCTAAGTCAATGCAGAAGAGCTGTTTTTGTAAGAAACCCTGAACCTGGGGGCCCTATTTTCTCTGAGACTGTTGAACATATAAAAGCATGTGTTTCTGAACTGTGGACTTAACCATACAAACTAAGAACCTAAAATTCAGGTCTTTGTTATGCCTGGCCAGTTTGACAATTTTAAATGGATACTGTAGGCTGAATATTAGTACAATTTTTAACTTACAGTACTATGTGCATTTTGACATATTCGGAGTTCTTTTATTCTTTTTATAGTTCTATAGTTGTCTTTAGGAGTGAATAAGTCACTTTGTTTGGGTAAATTACCAGTTGGGTGTTGTTTTCTGAAACCCTGGCAAAATTAGCCTTTTCTTTACTTTGAGTTCTTAAGAAAAGGAAAAGAGACAGTAAAGTGAGCTTCAAAGCAGGACATTCAGCTGGAATTCCTGCTTTAAGCAGTATTTCCAATGAAGGCAACTGTCAGGGAGTTACATGCCCCTTTAGCCTTGGCCTAGGCTCTTTGGGGACTGTCTCTGCCTACTATTGTGACTTCTAGTTTTGGTCAAATAATAAAGAATGAAAGAAGTCTCCTTTGCCCACAAAGCAATGGTACATGTAACACAGTATCTGAGGAAGGCACTTAGAGGTGGAAACAAGGGGTCAAAGCAAAGGTCATTGGAATACAAGGAAATGTCTTTGTGTGGGAGACACAACCTGCTGTGTGATTGCCAAGCTCTCTTTGGAGGAGAATCAGGCAAATTTTTTCTCACACTTGATAGGACAGGAAGGGTCCCCAGGGGTGTGCAGTTCATCAGGAAGCTGGGTCACTGAGAAACACAGGAGCCCACTTAGCACAGATCTGAATGGAAATCCTTTGAAACAATAAAAACTTAGCAGTGAGGCCCTTTGTTTCAGGCTTCAATTAAATGGCAACAGCTCTGTGTCTCTTGGCAGCCCTGAAGCTCTGGCCCTGTTGTCCCCTAAGTCTGGCACCTCACAACGTTAGAGAGCTGCTTGGACAGTCATTCTTCTGCACTCCCTCTCCAAGGTGACTATGATCTGGGCTTCCTGGGCTCCTGGGTAATTTCTCATGTGTTTTTCATTTGTGAGATCCTGCTTGTGTTCTTGTCTGGGAAGTCTGTGGCAAATCCTCCCAGCCTTGGGAACAAAGGGGGTTCTGATAAGTGTCTCATCAGCAGCTGATCTCTATTAAAAGAATACATGCCTTTTCTTTTTGTTTTTTTTTTTTTCCTAACATCCTGCTGGTTGCCAATGGCACTGTGTCCCCCTCGTCCAAACACCACTAAGGAATGGGATCCTTGTGACTTTTCTTTATAAAACAGCCAGTAGGTCTCAATAAGGGCTCTTTCTTGACATCAATCACCGTCCTGTTGAGAGTCCTGAACAGGCCATTTTAATTGACCAGAACCAAATCCAGTTGTTTGGTCATGGAAAATGAATGCTATTAGATTGGTTTTCCTTTGCACACTTTGCAGAGTTAACGATTAAACATACAAGCACTCTTTTACTAAGATGTAATCAGCCAAAATAATTTCAAAGGCTTTTTTAATCTTAAAAATTAGATGGAATTTCAGACATTATAATGAAAATAATCTTTGTAATAATAGAAGGTTCTATGACCCTTTTATTTTTCCATTACATAACTGACATTGGCATAGTGTGGGTAGGTGGTTTAGAGAACTGTTTAACCAGATTTGCAAATTTGGACAAATTTTTGAGCCACACAGAAAACTGTCTTTCTATTTGTACAATGGGGATAATAATATCACTTATCTTCCAGATATATCATGAAGATTTAGTAAAAAAGTAAATGCTAGCCAACAAAAGTCTGCTTAGTACAAAGTATGCAGAAATTTTATAGTTGGCAAAATAAATTTAATTAAAATAACTCTATGACATTAAGACTTTAAAAATTACAGAGGGAAAAATTATAGTTTTGTGGTCTACATTTGGTGCATTATGTCGCTATGTGAGGTAAACACTTTTTGTGAGCTCCTTCTTCCATTTCTACCTGGACTTGATGTAGTCAGTGTTTAATTCCCCAGGGAAAATCAGGGAAGTACATGTGACTGATTTTGTTTTTTCACGCCCTTCTCTGAGTCCATGCCCCTCTCCTGTGCATATATTTCTCATAGCACTTACTAAACTGTCATGAGATTATCCATTTACCTGTCTGAATTTCCCTCTAGGACAACAGCTTTTTGAAGGAAGAGACTGTCTTATTTCTCTTTGTATCACGAGCACCTTTCATAACACTTGGCGCAAAGAGCTGTGGTAGGTCCTGAATAAATGTTTCATGACTGACCAAATGTATTTTTAAGGACTTTTTGCCAGCTTGGAACAGTACTTAGCTATTATTAACTACAACTGGAAAAATTTTAAAAACATAAAATGTTTTCATATTGAGAAAATATTATTACAGTGAAAAATATATTTTATTTTTAGTATCAAATAATTTAAAAATAATTCTATTTTTGAATGTCTCGAAAATACGGGAAAGCTCAAAAAAGAAAATAACAGATACCCATACATCTATCACCAAAATTAAACAAATGTAAATGCTTTGCTTTAGCTTGTTTTCTCTGTTTATAAAAAGTTTAATATTAAAGATGGAGCTACCCTCACCCACTTGAGCTTCTCATTCTCTTCCTCCCATGGCTTCCTTCTCCTCCCTTCCTCTCTGGAGGTAATTACCATCCTGAAATTGTGTGTATCCTGTCTATAGTAAAATTATAAATCAATTGGATTTTTTTCTTCCTTCAAAGTAGAGATTTTTTAAAAAAATCTTTTAAATTTTTCTCTCTTTTTTTGGTAAAATGCTCTTTTCTCTTAACCCCAAAGCCATGCTAACTGGAATAGGAGAAAATGTCATGGCATGTCTTTGGTTAGAGGGCCTGATTGGAGAGGGGTGCAGATTTTAAACATGACCATCTCATGCCTTTTGTTTGCTTAATAAAAAAGCGTGATCTGGGAATTGAGACACGTTGCATTTCTTGGTCTGAAAACCACAAATGCTGTATCTAAGAACTAGGCACTTCGTTTTTCACAATCTACATATGTTCTGGAAAGAGTCATTAACCTCCTTGTCATGTGCAAATAAGAATTTTTCTGATTGAAGAAAAAAATATTTATTTTGTTCATTTTCCTAGCCATACACCTTCACCTGTTCTCTTTCACTTTACTTCCCTTTATGCGTGTAACATAGCAGAGTACATCCTAGGATTTAGTGTAGTTTTCCACAACTCGTTATTTCCCAGATTCAAATTTTTTGAAAAATTGATGTTTAACTCACATATTATGAAATTTACCCTTTTAATGTGTACAATTCAGCAGATTTTAGTATATTCATGAGGTTGTGCAACTATCACCACTGTCTAATTGCAGAACATTTTTATTGTCCCAAAAAGAAACCTATACCATTAGCAGTCACCCCCCATTTCCCCTCCTTCCCTACCCCTAAACAATCACAAATTTATTTTCTATTTCTATGGGTTTGCTTGTTCTGGACATTTCATACAATTGAAGTCCTAGGATATGCGGCCTTCTGTGTCTGACTTCTTTCACTTAGCATGAGGTTTTGAAGTTTCATCCATACTGTAGCATGTGTCAGTACTTCATTCTGTTTCATGACTGAATAATATTCCATTCTATGGATATACCACATTTTATTTAATCTTTAATTGGTGATAAACTTTTGTGTGGTTTCTACTTTTTGGCTGCTATAAATAATGCTGTTACGAGTATTAATGTAAAAGTTTTGTTTTCCGTTCTTTGGGTATATGCACGGAAGTGTTATTACCAGGTCATACGGAACCCTATGTTTAACTTTTTGAGGAACTGCCAAATTGTTTCCCAAAGTGGCTGCATCATTTTACACTTGAGAAAGCAGTGTATGGGTGTTCCAATTTTTCTATATTCTTAGCAATACTTGTTATGGTTTGTCTTTTTGATTATAGCCATCTAGTGGGTATGAAGTTGTATCTCATTATGGTTTTGATTTGCATTTCCCTAATGACTAATGATAGTGAACATCTTTTCATATGCATATTAGCCACCTGTATATATTCTTTGGAGAAATGTCTATTCAAATCCTTTGCTCATGTATTAATTGAATTGTCTTTTATTGTTGAGTTGTAAGAGCTCAACAATAAGAGCTCTTACAACTCAACAATAAAGGATTCTGGAAACTAGATTCTTTTCCAGATGTATGATTTTTAAACTAGTATAGCCATTATGGAAAATGGTGTGGAGATTCCTCAAAAAATAAAAAATAGAACTGCCATATAATACATCACTTCCTTTCCTGGGTATGTATCGAAAAAAGCTGTTGTGTATGTGTGTGTGTATGTGTGTGTGTGTGTGTGTGTGTGTGTGTGTGTGTGTATGTTTTCATGGAAGCAGGTTGAATTTCATCAAATACTTTTTTTCCATTTCGATTGAGATGATTATATGGTTTCCTTGGTTGATATTCTGCTAATATGGTGTATAAAATTGATTAGTTTTGATATGTTGAAACAACCTTGTATTCCTCAGATAAATCTCACTTGATTATGGCATATAATTATTGTTATATATTATTGAAATCAGTTTGCTAATATTTCGTTGAGAATTTTTGTATCTATATTTATTACACTTGTAAGAGCTAGTGTTCCATGGTTTTTTATTCTCTTTTGATCACTTTGTCTAATTTTGGAATCAGGTTAATACTGGCCTCATGGAATGATATGGGAAATACCTCTTCCTTTTCTATTTTTTTAAAATGTTTGTGAAGAATTAGTGTTAATTATTCTTATTAAACATTTGGTAGAATTTACCAGTGCAACCATTTGGTTCTGACCTTTTTTTGGTGGGATTTTTTTGATTATTAATTTAATATTTTAATTTACTATAGATTCACTCAAATTTTCTATTTCTCCTTGAATCAGTTTAGGTAGACTGTATTTATTTAGGAATTTGTCCATTTCGTCCAAGATATCTAATTTGTTGGCATATGATTGCTTAAAGTATTCTCTAATAATTGTTTTTATTTCTCTAAGATTGGTAGTAATGTTCCCTCTTTCATTTCTGATTCATAATTTGAGTCTTTTTTTCTTTTTCACCAGAGGGTTTATTAATTGTGTTGATCTTTTCAAGAAACAAACCATCAGACTTCAGGGGAAGATAGCAGATAGGAAATAGGGCTAATGTGCATCTCCCACATGAATGGACAGCACAGTGTGTGGAGACTCACATTGTGATCTTTTCTCCAAGGATTTCTGCAGGAACATACCAGAAAAACTGAAAGAATTCACAGATCCTTTGAAAGAAGCAGCATGCCACTGCAAATTCCATGAAACAGGTGAAAAACTGTGAGTTCCCAAAGTGTGAGGGGGGATCTTACCTCCAAACACACATCCCGCCTGGGGAATCTGAAAATCTAGATCACAGGAGAAGCAGCCAACCTTACCTAGAAATGAAATGCTCCACTTAAAAGACACAGAATGGCAAAACGATTAAAAATCCACCAACCAAGTATCTGTCTTCAAGAGACTCACTAAACACGTAAGGACTCACGTAAGCTTAAGGCAATGGGTGGAAAAAGATATTCCACACAAATGGAAACCAAAAGTGAGCAGGAGTAGCTATTCTTCTATCAGATGAAAGAGACTTTGAAGCAACAACAGTAAAAAAAGACAAAGAGGGATATTATATAATGGAAAAAGGAATAGTCCAACAGGAAACTATCACAATTCTAAATATAGTTGCACCTAACACTGGAGCTCCCAAATTTATAAAACAATTACTACTAGACCTAAGAAATGAGATAGATGGCATTTGCAATAATAGTGGGGGACTTCAAGTTTCCACTGACAGCACTACACAGGTCATCAAGACGGAAGGTCAACAAAGAATCAATTGACTTAAACGATGCCATAGAACATATGGACTTAACATTCTACAGAATGTTAACTACAGAATATACATTCTTTTCTTCAACACAAGGAACATTCTTCCAGATAGACGAGATGATAGACCACAAAATGTCTCAGTACACTGAAGAAAATCAAAAGTATCTTCTCAGACCACACTGGAACAAAACTGGAAGTTAACTCCAAAAGGAACCTTCAAAACTATAAAAATCCATGGAAATTACATAATCTACTCTTGAATAATCTTTGGCTCAACAATGAAATCAAGATGAAAATTTAAAAAATCTTTGAACTAAGCAGTAATAGTGATACAAGTTATCAAAACTTCTGGGGTACAGCAAAAGCAATGCTAGGAGGAAAGTTTATAGCATTAAATATCTACGTCATAAAGTTTGAAAGAGTGCTAATAAACAATCTGTCACACTTCAAGGAACTAAAGAAACAAGAACAAACCAAACTCAAACTCAGTAGAAGAAAAGAAATAATAAAAGTAAGAGCAGAACCAAACAAAATTAAAACAATAAAATAATACAAAAGATAAATGAAGCAAAAAGCTGGATCTTCGAAAAGATAAAATTGATAGACCATTAGTGTGATTAACCAAGAAAAGAAGAGAGAAGATCTAAATAAGCTCAATTAGAAATAAAATAGGAAATTTTACAACTGATATCACAGAAATACAAAAGATCATTCAAGGCTACTATGAACACATTTACACATACAGACTAAAAATCTAGAGGAGATGGATAGATCCCTGGAAATGTACCACCCCCCTCAGATTAAATCGGAAATAAATAGAAACTCTGAACAGATCAATAACAAGTAGCAAGACTGAAACAGTAATAAAAGAATTACAACAAAAAAAGTCCAGGACCAGATGGATTCACAGCTGAATTCTATCAGACATTGAAAGAAGAATTAGTACCAGTCTTACTAAAATTATTCCAAAATATAGGCAAAGAGGGAATCCTTTTCAAATCATTCTATGAAGTCTGCGTCACCCTAATACCAAAACCATGAAAGGAAACAGCAAAAAAGAAAATTACAGACAATATCCCCGATGAACATAGATGCAAATTCCTCAACAAATACTAGCTAACCAAATCCAACAGCATATCTTAATCCATTATGATTAAGTGGGTTTCATACCAGTGATGCAGGGATGATTTAACATATACAAGTTAATAAATGTGATACAACCACATAAACAGAATTAAAAACAAAAATCATATTAAGTAAGTGCAAAAGTAATTGTAGTCTTTACATTGTTGGAATTTGCTGTTTGATATTGGAATACATTCTTAGATAAATGTGGTTAAGTTATACATCATTTTAATGGGCATTTATTGCTTTATGTATTTTTGCCAATGACTTATTTGCTATTTATTTTTTGTTTATTTTAGTCTATGGAAATGATGTTATATAAAAAGCAAACTTGAGTGATTTTCTTATTTGAGTCCAAAATGGGTTGTATCACAGTGGAGACAACTTGCAAAATCAGCAACACATTTGGCCTGGAACTGCTAACAAATGTACAGTGCAGTGGTGGTTCAAAAAGTTTTGAAAAAGAGCAAAGGAGACAAGAGCCTTGAAGATGAGGAGCATAGTGGCTGGCCATCAGAAGTTGACAACAACCAATTGAGAGCAATTATTAAAGCTGATCCTCCTACAACTACATGAAAAGTTGCCGAAGAACTCAACATCCACCATTCTATGGTCAATTAGTATTTGATACAAATTAAAAAGGTGAAAAAGCTCAATAAGTGGGTGCCTCGTGAGTGAAAATAAAAAAGAATTGTCATTTTAAAGTGTCATGTTCTCTTATTCTTTGCAACAACAATGAAACATTTCTTGATCAGACTGTGACATGCGATGAAAAGTGGATTTTGAATGACAACTGGCAACGGCCTGCTCAGTGGTTGGACTGAGAAGAAGCTCCAAAACACTTCTCAAGGCCAAACTTGCACCACAAAGGTTATTGTCACTGTTTGGTGGTGTGCTGCCAGTCTCATCCACTACAGCTTTCTGAATCCCGACAAAACCATTATATCTGAGAAGTATGCTCAGGAAATCGATGAAAACTGCAATGCCTGCAGCTAGCATTGGCCAAGAGAAAGGGCCTAATTCTTCTCCACAACAATGCCTAACTGCATGTTGCACAACCAACGCTTCAAAAATTAAATGCATTGGACTATGAAGTTTTGTCTCATCTACCATATGCAATTGACCTTTCACCAACTGACTACCACTTCTTTAAGCATCTCAACAGCTTTTGACAGGGAAAACACTTTCACAACCAGCAGGATGTAGAAAATACTTTCTAAGAGTTCATTGAATATCAAAGCACAGATTTTTATGCTACAGGAATAAACAAACTTATTTCTCATTGGCAAAAATGTGTTTATTATAATTGTTCCTGTTTTGATTAATAAAGATGTGGTTTGAGTCTAGTTATAATGACTGAAAATTCATGATCAACTGCAATTACTTGTGCACCAACCTCATATGATCATCTCAATAGGTGCAGAAAAAAAATTTGACAAAATCCAGCATCTTTTTATAATTAAAACCCTCAGCAAAGTTGGCATAGAAGGGATATACCTCAAGGTAATAAAAGCCATCTATGAAAAACCTACAGCCAACATTATACTGAATGGGGACACACTGAAAAGCATTTTCCCTGAGAACTGAGACACGACAGAGATGCCCACTTCCACCACTTGTATCCAATATAGTACTGGAAGTCCTAGCCAGAGCAATCAGACATGAAAGAAATAAAGGGTGACAAAATCAGTAAAGAGGATGTTGAACTGTTGTTGTTTGCTGATGATATGACTGTACACCTAGAAAACCCTAAAGACTCATCCAGAAACCCCTAGATCTGATAAATGAATTCAGTAAAGTTTCAGGATACAAAATCAAGGTACCCAAATTAGTGGGACTGCTGTACACCAACAATGACCAAGCTGAGAAACAAATCAAGAACTCAATTCCTTTTACAATAGCTGCAAAAAAATTAAAATACTTAGGACTATACTTAACCGAGAAGGTGAAATATCTCTACAAGAAAACTACAAAACACTGTTGAAAGAAATCGTTGATGACTCAAACAAATGGAAACACATCCCATGCTCATAGATAGGTAGAATCTACAGTGTGAAAATGACCATACTGCCAAAAGCAGTCTATAGATTCAGTGCAATTCCCATCAAAATATCAACATGGTTCTTTACAGAACTAGAAGAAATAATCTGAAAATTCATATGAAACCAAAAAAAGACCCACATAGTCAAAGCAAGACTAAACAAAAGAACAAATCTGGGGGTATCACATTACCCACCTTCAAACTATGCTACAAAGCTATAGTTACCAAAACAGCATGATACTGGTGTAAAAATAGGTATGTCGACCAGTGGAACAGAATAGAGAACCCAAAATAAAGCCAAATACTTGCAGCCAACTGATCTTTGACAAAGCAAGTGAAAACACAAAGTGGGGAAAGGACACCCTATATCAACAAATAGAGCTGGGAAAATTGGCAAGCTACATTTAGAAAAATGAAATGGATCTGCATCTCTCACCTTATGCAAAATCAACTCAAGATGGATCAAAGACAATCTAAGACCTGAAACTAAAAATTCGAGAAGGGAACACTGGCAAAACTCTTCTAGACATTGGTGTAGGCAAAGTATTCATGACCAAGAACCCACAAGCAAATGCAACAGAAACAAAAATAAATAGATGGGACCTAATTAAACTAAAAAGCTTCTGCACAGTAACAGAAACAATCAGCAGAGTAAACAGACAGCCCACAAAATGGGAGAAAATATTTGCAAACTATGCATTCGACAAAAGCCTAATATCCAGATTCTACAAGAAACTCAAACTAATCAGCAAGAAAAAACAAATGATCCCATCAAAAAGTGGGCAAAAAGTGGGCAAAACTGAGTAGACAATTCTCAAAAGAAGATATACAAATGGCCAAGAAACAAAATAATGGCATTTGCAGCAACTTGGATGGAGTTGGAGACCAGTATTCTAAGTGAAGTAACTCAGTAATGGAAAACCAAATGTTATATCTTCTCACTTATAAGTAGGAGCTAAGCTGTGAGAATGCAAGGCATCAGAATGATATCATGGACTTTTAGGATTTGGGGGAAGAGGGAGTGGGGCATAAAAGACTACACATCGGGTGCCTTGTGCACTACTTGGGTTATGGGTGCACCAAAGACTCAGAAATTACCACTAAAGAACTAATCTATGCAAACAAAAACCACCAGAAAATGATTGAAATAAAAAAAATTAAAATAAGGTAAAAATAAACAGAAAAGGAGGAAAGCCTTTTGAAGTATGACACAGAAGCCATACGAGTATAGAATAATATGAATGTTTAATTTTTTAAATCTTACTATATCAAATAGAAAATTATCAAATATTTGATAGCACACTCTTCCCACAAGGAGTGTATGGGAAAACGTCATCCTATATATTGCCATATTGAAATTTGGAACTATCTAACTAAATAAAAATTCATACATTCTTGGACTCAATGAAAAATATATAAGGAGGCCGGGCGCGGTGGCTCAAGCCTGTAATCCCAGCACTTTGGGAGGCCGAGGCGGGTGGATCACGAGGTCAAGAGATCGAGACCATCCTGGTCAACATGGTGAAACCCTGTCTCTACTAAAAATACAAAAAATTAGCTGGGCATGGTGGCACGTGCCTGTAATCCCAGCTACTCAGGAGTCTGAGGCAGGAGAATTGCCTGAACCCAGGAGGCGGAGGTTGCGGTGAGCCGAGATCGCGCCATTGCACTCCAGCCTGGGTAACAAGAGCGAAACTCCGTCTCAAAAAAAAAAAAAAAAAGGTCATTGTATACTTCAATACTGCTTATCATAGCAAAAGATTGAAAACAACAACTTAAAAGTCCATTAAGAGGAGTCTTGTTAAAATATCATATAAATTATACAATGAAAAACTAAAAATTGTGCACCTGTATAGAGAATACCAATGCTCTATCTTTACTGATAAAGAAATACTGCAAAATATTTGATCAAGTAAAAAAGGCATGGTAGGAAATTGTATGCATATTATGCTAAAAATTTTATGGGGGAGAGAAAAAAAATGTGTACCTATAAAACTTGTAGACTGTTCCTCCAAAAATATATGAGAAGCTTGTAAGAGAGAATGCATCTGGGGTGGAGAAATGGATGGCTGAGTAGACGAAACAGAAATAAACTTAATTTTCATGATTAAAAAGACCATCTGTTTTGTTGATAATTTCTCTATATTATTCATTTCCACTCTATTATGTATTATTTGTTTCCTTTGTTTGCTCTGGTTTTAATTTACTCCTTTTCTAGTTTCTTCACCTTTGAGTTTAAGTTACTGATTTGAGATCTTTATTCTTTTGAAAGTATTTACAGTTATAACTTTCCCTCTGAACACTGCTTTTATTGCAGCCCATGCATTTTGGTATGTTGTGTTTTTGTTTTCATTCATCTCAAAGTATTTTCTAATTTCCCTTGTGATTTCTTCTTTGACTAATTAATTATGTGAAGTATACCATTTAACTTCCACATATTTGGTAATTTCCCAAATTTCCTGTTGTTACTTATTTTAAATTTACTGCTATTATGGTCAGAGAGCACATCTTGTACTATTGTAGTCCTTTTAAATTTATTAAAACTTGTTTTGTGGCCTAGTATAGGATCTATCTTGGAGAGTGTTCTTTTTGAAGGGAATGTATATTCTGCTGTTGTTGGGTTGAATGTTCTATAGATACGTTAGGTCTAGTTGGCCTTTAATGTTGTTCAAACTTATGTTTCCTTGCCAATCTTCTGTCTAATTTTTCTCTCCACTATTGAAAGTGGAGTATTGAAGTCTGTAACTCATATTATTGTATTGTCTGTTTCTGTCTTCAGTTCTAAAAGTTTTTACTCCATGTATTTGGGACTTTGTTGTTAGAGGTGTATATGTTTATCATTGCACAGGTTCAGATTAAGAAGTCACCTAATCATGCAAGATGAAACAGTTATATATGGGCTGATATAATATTAAAACTGGTGCCCTCTTTAACCCTATCGGTCATCTTCCGGATGAGAAAAAAACTAAGATACACAAAAATTAAATGACTTTCCAAAGTGGTAAAGCCAGTAGTTACTACTAGAGGCAGAATTAAAATTAAGATCTCTTGACTCACAATCGGACACCTTTAAGAAATTTCTACTAAGGCCCAATAGCAGCGAGGAGCTGTTTTTTTTTGAACAATGTACATATATTGCCTTATTACTAATCATATAAATTAATCTTCTTAAGCTTAAAGGGACAGATGAAAAATTATTTTTCCAGTTTTCCTAAAATGAAAAATTTCATGTAGTAAACATGCAAAAATTTTAAACCAAAATTACATGGAAAAGAAATGTGGCTGAATGATAGCAATGGAATTTTGTTCCTAATGGAAAATCTGAATTTTAAAAATAGTAAATGAAAGATGAAACCCAGACTAAATTGTAATAACTAGTTCTTATATTCCAGCCATATTAAGAGGATTTTTAACCTAAAATATTTTTTTCCAACTTATTGTCACTCATTGATACAAGTTGATGGTTTCTTTTTGGTTACTTGTTTGTTTTCAACAAAAAAGTAAAATCTTTGGAATCTGGATCAGCAAAAGACAAGTAGTTAAAATTTAGAGATAAGCTTTTCTACTGGGGGAAAAGACAAAGAAAACAGATGTAGCAGTAAGTATTGAAATAACATTAATTTTTGATTTTGACTAATGCAGCTGTGAATTTCTCTTCCTTCTTAAAATTTACCTTATTTGTTTTTAATAGTCTGTGGCTTCAATTAAATGCATTAAAATTCGTAGTGATTTCAATCCCAAATACGCTTACTCCTGTTTATTTTCATAGTCACTTAAATATAGACTGGGGATGGCTGTTTTTTTGTTTTTGTTTTTTGTTTTTCCTATTTTATGCCAAGTGGCCTTTGTCTTAGTCAGCTTGGGATGCTATAATAAAATACCATAAAGCGAGCAGCTTAAACAACAGACATTTATTTCTCACAGTTCTGGAGGCTGAGAAGTCTAAGATCAAGGTGCTGGCAGATTTGGTTCCTGGCAAGAGCCGTCTTCCTGATTTAAAGACAAATTATCTTCTCGTGGTGTCTTCACTTGGCAGAGAGAGCTCTGGTCTCTTCCTCTTCTCATAAGTACATTAGTCTCATCATAGGATCCTCAGCTTCATCTAAACTTAAATTCCTCCCAAAGTGTCCATAACCAAATACCATCACACTGAGGGTTAGAGCTTCAAGATGCAAATTTAGGAGGAATACAACCATTGAATCCATAACATCCTCTTTCTTGAGAGGTGTGGGTTTCAACCAGAGTCAGTCATACTTCATGCATGCTTCATAGTTATATTTTTCTCTAATGATACCTTTTCTTTATAATCTGTTTATTTCTATTCTGAAGGACATGATGCAGATTTGAGTTTTTCAAACTTCATCAATATTTTTATATTCCTTTGCCTTTGTGACCTCTCAGTTTTTGCCTGAGTGACTTACTTGATATGCGATTGTTCTGGTGATCATTTGTAAGAACCTGAGTGGAGAACAAGAAAGTTTAGTAAACTCAGGACCTGTTGGAATATCTGGCTGAGATTAAGGATCCATATAAATAAAGAGCTATCCTTCATTTGTTCAACAAATATTAAAAGAACTCCTACTGTATTGCCGGACACTGTTCAACAGTTAAGAAAAAAAGAAAGACAAAGGTTCTGGCCTCATGGAGCTCGCATGTTTGTGAAAGAGAAAAGAATAAAGAAAAAAGGGAACAAATATATGTGTCCTGTTTTAAGAGATTCTAAGAATAATAATAAAGCATGTCAGGGATAATATTTAATCATATTTAAATAGGATATATGGTCAGGGAAGGCCTTTATGATAAAAAGTCATTTATCTGAAACATGAATAAAAAGTCATTTTTCTCTATGAACATCTTGAGATGAAAAAGCAAGCCTTTGAGCTAGGAGTGTGCTGGGTGAGTTAAAGGAGCAACAAAGAGCCAGTCTGACAGGAAACTGAAGGCACGAGCCAGCAGGCAGGGCAGAGGGTCAACAGGGCCAGGCCAATGAGAGCTTTGCAGCCCATGATAAGAACTCCCATTTTGTCTGAGTTGGGTGGGAACCCTTGGAAGTTTTCAGCAGAGAAATGACAAGATCTAACTTAGGCTTTAAAACTTGGGATTTTGTGTGGAAAACTCATTGTAAGGGAACAGGATTAGAAGTAAACAGACAATTTCTAATTTGGAAAACCGTGCCATATTCCAGGCAAGTTATGGTGCTGGTGTGCACAATGGTGGGAGCAGGGTTCTAGAAAAGAGAAGGGAAATATCAAGTGCAGTAGGTTTGGGATGGTGAGGTGGAAATGGAGGGGCTACGTGAATTTTCTTGCCACTTTTCTTTTTAATTATGTACAGAATCTACAGGAATAGTATAAAGATTTACACTAAGATGAACTCTTCAGTATTTGTTACCCAGATTAATAAATAAAAATATTGCCAATACCTTGAGAGCCTTTGCGATCACCTCCCCAATTACATTCTTCTCCTGTCTCCCAGGTGTAATCATCATCCTGCCTTGTTTTGATAATTCTCTTGTGTTTCTTTGTAGATTAATAAGTGACATATATATTCATACATGATAAATATGTATGGCTTAGTTTTGAAAAACTGTAGCAAGCACAAACCTACTTTTGTAGGAAAAAGACGAGAATAGAGAGTTCTGGGAGAAGATGACTGAACAGAATTGTATGGTCACAATCTGGCGTCAGGTTCTCTGAAAGTTTATGAGACGTCCATCTGGGGAAGTCATCAGGCAAAATCTTGAGCAAATCTTGGGAAACAGTGGGCTGGTACATCAGAGTTGGGCCAGCAAGCCGGACTGCTTCATGGGCTATATACTTGTCTAGCAGGAAAGTCATAGAGGAGAGAATTGTTCTGTATTTTCTTCTCCGCTTACCACTGCTACAGATCTAAGTGGCATACGTCTGTGGGGTGAGCTGCATGTTCTCAGCTGATCTAGGCTGTAGGAAATGGGTGGAGACCAGTAAATTCAGCAGGTGGTTAAGATGAGCCAAATACAAATAAAAGGCTGGGCTGGCTCACCCAGGCATTTTCAACTCATGATTAAAAGGAGATAGATACATGGCAGCAGTGTCTTGATGATAAAGTCTTCAATGTGCTTGTGTATCTTGAGTCAGTCTCTTTCCAATCTTACGTAATTGCTTTCTCTTTCTGAAACAGCTGTCATCCTGGATCTCCCTTCACCATACTCCTGGGAGCTCCTACAATTTTATCCTGCCCCTACATCTGATGTTTTTTGAGGTTTGGGGTTAAATCTATCATTATTACCCTTTTATACAGTCAATATTAATTTAGATTAACTTCTATATATACCAAATTTGATGCTCCTATTCCCTCTAGGACCATTGTTCTTTTGTGTAAAGAACACCCTTTGGTCTGGGCACAGTGGCTCATGCCTGTAATCCCAGCACTTTGGGAGGCTGAACTGGGTGGATCACCTGAGGTTGGGAGTTTGAGATAAGCCTGGTCAATGTGATGAAACCTCGTCCCTACTAAAAATACAAAAATTAGCCAGGTGTGGTGGCGGGCACCTGTAATCCCAGCTACTCAAGAGACTGAGGCAGGAGAATTCCTTGAACCCGGGAGGCGGAGGTTGCAATGACCCGAGATCGTACCACTGCACTTCAGCCTGGGCGACACCCAGATTCTGTCTCAAAAAAGAAAAACACCCTTTGGGAATTTCTTTGGTGCTTTTCTGTTACAGGTAAACTCTTTGGAGTTTCTTCTTACTATTTAAAACTATCTTTGTTTTACCTTTATTCTGCAACAAGAATAATCAGTAATTTTTAAAATATTTATGTGAAAATTTATTGAGCTTTACATTCTTTCTTTCAGTGTTATTTGCATGAGCCTGTTTGGCCCACATGAGTGGCTCCTTTGTGCCTCTCAGCCCACCCGCTTTCAGTCATCTGGCTCCTCTAAACATGAAAACATCAGCATCTTGTCATTTCCACCCTCCCTCCCCTTTCCTCACTGGTTGGCCCTGTTTCATGTAGAGAGCATCTCCTGATCTTGTAGACTGTCTTGGTCCTCTCTTTTGCTTTCAGACCTCATTTTACATTCTCCTCTCTCTCATGCTTTGCCTCTTCACGCCATGGTTGGTACAGTGTTCTTGGTTAGGCTTGCGTCTCTGTCCTTGACTGCTACCCAAGTTCCCTTCCAGCTATGCCACCATCCAGCCACCCTGGATAAATACCTCTCCAAGTTTGGCTTGAATCCTCAAAGCTCTGACTTCAGAACAATTTCTATGGGTACAACTGCTGGTAGATTGGTTCAAAAATGAAAACTCTGCTGACAACACATTTAATAGAAAAAGGGACAGAGAAGTTGAGGAGTTCTCTCACAATTTTTCAAGGTTGAAATGTAAACATTACTTTGAAGAAACCAAATGAAAGTTCCAACGTATGCACATGAAACTTTGGTTAAGTAAATATAAATTTTACTTCAAATATGTAAGCAATTTCCCTGTATTGGGGGTTTAGTGCAATGTTTTATGATTTTTAAGTCTTACTGAAAATAAGTAAAAAAAAATTATTCTCAGATAATCAGGTATGATTAGACCTTGCCACTTTATCGAATTACTGGAACTAAAAGGGAAGTTGGTAAAGGGAAAGAAATATTACCAAATAATTTTCACATTATTACAAATAAAATAAAATCTGGCTTCAAACCTACATTTTTCAGAGTCCTGTTAAAACAATTGATATTATAGTGGCTCTGTTTGACTGATTGAATATTTTTAAATACAAGTTCTAGAATCTAAATTTAAGCTAAGATTTATCCCCAGAACTCAGCCTGAATTTGGTTTCTTTTTGAATAGAGCATGCTATCAAGAAAATGGCTTTTGTAACAGATTGTGGAAAAAAGTTGCAACTCAATTTGTGGCTCTGATTTTCTGTGTGTTAGCAGGACTTACTTTGTTGGCCTGGATCTCATTTTTCCCAGCTATGAAATGGGGAGACTGATTTTTGCAAAGTATTCTGTGAACTTGAAATGAAAGGTAACTATTACAGAGCAAAGAATAACCAGACATTTTACTACATTTGTCTTACTCTGATTTGAAATTTGTGCTCTTTTTCCAGTCTCATAAAGAAAACAACATCTGCATATTTCATCCTGTGGTAATGAATTGTAAGAAGGGATGTGGAAGTCAGCTCTGAATTTCCTTTTCTTTCGGTGTGTGTAAACCCAGTCTTTCATGTTATTGCCCTGTTATTTTTGTGGTTTCCTTTCTTCTACGTCAACTGCATTCGTGTGAAGGGCTTTCTCCAAGATGAAATGTTTGCCTCATTGGCTGTATTTCTGAATTTTCATCTGCCAAAGTCTTTACATGCAGACTGCCTAAAGCCAAACTTTTCCAACTGAAAATCTGACTACATCCTGGTGCCTCATTACGGTCAGAACCTTGATAGAAATTAGGCAATTATTGTAATGCAGTATTGAATATGAATATGAAATTGTGATGTGGAGAGGGAGATGGAAGAGTACAGAGAGAAGATCTTTTCCATCCAGGAGTCTCTGATTAGACAGAAAAATGGTGCCAGCAGAAACAAACAAACAAACAAAAAGACTGGAGCTGCGAAAGTCAGATGAGTTAGGAAAAGTGGGTGTGTCTGGGGTATTCCTCCGTTCAAGAAAGTTGTTCCATTTTTGGAAACTGGAACTAGTCTCAATTTATGAGGTTAGTACTACAGCTGGGAGGCTGAATCTGTGGGCTCAGTGGAATGTGCAGAATGTGTTTGATCAGTTTCCCTACTTGGGACTGAATGAGGGGGCATAAAAAGAATGTTATCAAAATAGGCTAAAAGGACTAGTCGAGTTCTGGGATAAATCTTAGCTTGATTTAGATTCCACAGAATTTCCCTATTGATATCATTTGCTACAGAAAAAGTGTGACTTTTTATAATTTTTGATATATGAAAAGTGCATGAAATATTTCAGTATCTCCACCAGCCCTTGAAAGTCTCCTCTTATCCTCTTCCCCTGCACCCCAAGGAATCTGACACCAGCTCTGCCATTGGAAATATAATATGTAAATGAGCATGAAGACAGTTTTAATGACTTTAAGAAAAGCAAGGTTTGGAAAGCTCTTTTTTTCTTCTGAAAGAAACTTTGGTAGGAGCCTATTTATAAAGTTTATTGCCCTTATCTGTCCGTTTCCTCCTGTGTTCAAGGACTCCACGGATAGTTTCCCTCACAACATACACAGGCAGTAACACAGCCTGATGCCAAGCATATCCTCAAGGATGTCGATCTTTATTCCGTGGGTGGATCACTAGCCCAAGGTCACTCATATTGTTGGAGGAGAAACTGGGATCAAACCACAGCCCTGGTCTCAAGTCCTATACAAATAATTGTCAGCAGATGTCCTAAAACATATGGATGGTTAGCTGATGCAACACATTTTTACAGTAAAGAAGGAAGAAGGCAGTCATACAGCTAGGTACTTTTATTTGTGTAAATAGTGCCCAAGGAAAGAGATTAGTCTGTTGGACCCTGGAGACCAAAATTTTGAACTGATCCTGTTACTAGTTGCTCTGGTTCTGGACAATTCATTTAGTTGTTCTGTGTCTATGTTTGCTCGTTCAAAAATGACCGTGGCAATGTTTGATCTATCTGAGTAGGTTTTCTTTGAGAATTAAAGAATGATGTGAAAAATGAAGTGTTATATAAACATGTAATATTTGGCATTGGCATTATATTAATCAAAGGCAACATAAATAATCCTTTAAAGCAAGTTTGCATTTAATAGGCTCTAAGTAAGGCTTGTTAAATGAAAAAGAAACTGCAGAATGCTGGAGGAGGGGTGTGAGCAGTCATTTTACAGATTGGGAAACCAAGGCTCAGAATACTCAGTGACTTAAGTGGCTATCCTAACTTGTTCATGGCAGGGCCCCCTGTCATGTCCCCATGTCCTGACTCCTATTCTGTTGCTCTATAGATCTCATTGTCTCTCTTAGGGACCTCTACAGTTGCTTATGTCCTAGCTGCAGAATTAAACAAGAGGAAATCTAGCTATAGGTAATACTTTTAAAAAAGATTTTAAAATTACATAGATGAGCCATTTTAAACTTTCTTAATCTGTTTTTTTTTTCTACAGCTCTGTTCCCAGAGAAATACTGTAAATACAGGAATGGAGAAACAAATATTAACTATAAATTATTATTTCCATTTCAAAAAGTTGTGAAAGGTTTCTGGAGCTTTCCAAGATTCATTCAAGTTGGCTTCTAAAAATATTTTCTTACAGTTGTAAAATATTTTCCTAAAATTGTAAATGTAATTACAGGTGTAATGGGAGGGACAAGTATTATTTCAAACTTTTTCCCTTAGTTTCTTCCTAACTAAAAATAACCAAGAGCACCAAAATTTATTCAACAATACAATGTTTATTATTTAAAAACATTGATGTAATATTAAAAGATACTGGTAAGAAGTGAATGAGGTAGCAGATGCTTGTGGTCCCATATTCTTGGAAGTGTGAGGTGGGAGGAGCACTTGAGTCCAGGAGTTCAAGTCCAGCCTGGGCAATGTAATGAGGCCCTGTCTCAAAACGACAAAACAAAACAAAAAGCATTTTCAGTTAGGTTTATTCTAAATTCAGGAGAGCCAGATTCAGTTTAAACCCATTACTGTAAAAATTCAACTTGTTAACCCTTTAGCACAATTCATCATATGTCAGTTTTGATTCTTGATCATGAGAGGATTTCAGCACACAGTAATAATGACTCCTTGGTCCTATTCCAACTACACTTAAGCATTTGTTTTTTGCTCCATGACTTAATATCATGTGACACTGAAAAATTAGGACAATAATCCACAGAAAGAGGCAAAAATATTTACCTTAATTCAAGAGGGGCCAGATATGTATACAACATAAACATAAATATCTTATTCACTTAAGTACACTTATGTTTCTTTTGTTATTGACTAGAAATAATTAAAATCTTGACCTTCTAAGACATTTGTTGAGGGAGAGAGAAAGAAATGGAGCTAACTCACTCAAATCTGGGGGAAAAAATCCAAACAACCAAGCTAGAAACATTGGAATTTCTTTAAAGTTGTGAGGGAAAACATACAATATAACATTTATAGACATCTTTACATGATTCAAGTATTGCTTCTTGGATGGTTCTGTCTCAGGCATGAAGTGAGTTCAACAGCACAGCTCCCTTTTGGTGTGGCAAGAACAGAAGAAAAAATAAGCAGTTCTCAGAAAGGCACTTCAAAAATGAGGATCATAGCACAGCAGTGTTTATTTAAAAATTTACACATTCTGAGCCCTTTTAAAAACAAGATGAAGCAGTAACATTTTCTCTGTGCTGTTACTGAAATCTACAATTTAAGAACTCAGCCTATGACCTGTGGGCTTCTAAGATCCTATCTAGCCAAGTTGAGCACTGTCAAGGGAACACTTCTTTATACCTTTACCTTCATCTTTATTTGGAAAACCAGTGCTGGGGCCATAACACAGCAGTTGTGGCAAAAGGTGTCTAGATGGTCACCATCCACTATTCCCTAATAGTGAGGCTCTTAGAGTCGTAGGAATGTAGAAGCAGTGGTGAAGGTGAATAACTAGCAACAGCTTTGAGACGTTCCCACAGTTTTCTTGGATGGCTGCTAGAACCAGTTCCAGAGACAATAAACAAAAAAAAAGAAATAGTAATAAAATGGGAGGAGATAATGTCCTGAGCTAAATACAGTCTGAAAGACTCCATTTCTAGAAACAGGGTTTTATATGCCACTCAGGAGTTCTTTGGATCTCTTTTTGAAAAATGAGCTCATCCTCTAGGGTTTGAGGCATTCGTTCTTTGAGCCAGTTTAGGTCTGTCTTGAAGTTCTCCCATTCTTTCTGATGCACAGCTCTCTGATCCTTATTGACGATCAAGGCAGTGAGGAAATAGGGTTGACTATGGCATACAGAGCTTGAACGAGAAGTCAGGTCAGAACGTGGGTTGCCAGAGCCAGGCACGTAATCTGTACTTGCAGGTGAGGACACACCAAGATCTCATTACATGGATGATCTGCATATTTGGAAGGGAAAGCAAAAAGAACTGACATGGGAAAGGGAGGCCAATCTATAGGAAAGAGTAAATGCCTGGAAGTGCTTCTGGGAGCGAGGATCACCAGTTAAAGGCAAACTCTCTCATACCCTCTTAGTTAAGTTGCTTTAATTAAGGTTCCATAACAGAAGGTGTTGAAGAAGTCAGACTCTAGATCACCAAGGTTTTCTTGTTGTTTAACCAGATTTGGATGACCTCTAGAAAATATATTTAGCATTACAAGCCTCTATGACACTGATATATTGTCCATTTTTCCTGAGAAAGTGTGTCATAGTTTGGGTTCTCAGGAATCAGACTCTGATACACTGAGATTTGTGTACAGTGGGTGTGTTGGGAAGGGCTCTTGGCAACAATATCTTTGAGGGGTAAAGAATACAAGATTAGGCAGAGAAGAAGCTGAATTACGAAGATTTTGCAATAAAAGTCTTGGCTATTCCTATGGAGAGTTCTGGAACTGGGGTAGTCCTTAGGCCGAGGAGGTCA
The DNA here is from genome assembly GCF_001604975.1 of Cebus imitator. Lineage (NCBI taxonomy): Eukaryota > Metazoa > Chordata > Mammalia > Primates > Cebidae > Cebus > Cebus imitator. The sequence goes on from NW_016107396.1 coordinate 6,787,921, forward strand.
GTTCTTAATAAAAATCAGTCACAAGATGAACAAATAAATGATTTTTATCTCTATTGGGCAGATAAAGAAACAGGCACCAGGTTGAAAAGTAACTGCTTTTCAAACTGCTTCAAAGTCACATATGTAGCTTTTACGTCTAATAGCTGTAGGCTGTTTCTGGTGTGGCCCTACTCCAGACTCATGGTTGAGCCAGATAATACATCACCCCTGGCAGAGGGGTACAGGATATGGTCTCCCATCAAACAGTGACCTAAGTAAAATGAATGTGCCTTTGAGTTTCTCTGAAATTAAAATGTGCATATCTTTTGGTTTTGCATAATGTAGATAATTTTGCATATTTAATCACAAATTATTTTTTGACTGGTAAAATTTTCAAACAATTTTTTTGACAGCAAGACTTTATCTTTCGACTTATAGCTTAATGGTAACCTCAGAATAATACTCTTCTTATGTCTCATGTTAGCTGACCTTTTCTTGAAATAGATCGGAAACCCATCTCAATGTGCTAAATACTGTCCCTTAAATTAAAATACACCAAAATAAGAAACGTTGTATAACTTTTATAGAGTTATCCACATTACCAACACAGGGTGGGTTTGAGGTAACATTGCCAGAGCATAAATGTGAAATCTATGGCTATGAAAGGTGGTGAGATTTGCCTGAGATTACAGTCATTGCAGGTGATCCCGGCCTCCTGTATATCTTACCTGGGTCTGCATGCTCTGTGTGCTCTATACGCTGCCTCACTCCAGCGAACATTCCACCATGACTCTGTATGGAAGTGTTGTGTTGTACTTATGAATCAATGGAAGGACCAGGGCTGGTGTGCTTTCAGTGTGAGAGGCACAGCCCAAACCACTGCAAAGAGGGATCGGAACTCTGATCTCCCATGAGCACCGAAGAAAAATAATTGCTTCTGGAAAGAGATTAAAGGGTTTAATATAACTTATTATCTGTTTTCTTTGGATGCACTCTCTGCTATTAGTAAACGTGATTTGGGCTTGGATACCACATTAGAACCAATAACAGAAAATATTGACCCTACAACTTGTGAGAAGCCTGAAATGGGCAGGAGTTTATCTCCATGCTTCCATAAATGGTAACTTGCATTCCAGTTATTTGAAGCTTTCTTGATTATTATGATTTGAAAGGGATCCAGCTAAAACATAATTTGTTTGGATTTATGGGTCAACGATTTCACTTCTAGTGGCAAAAAATATACTACAAAAAAACGGCTATGTCTATTTTCTTAACTTTCCTTTCCTTTTTGGTCACTTAGCCAGAGTGAGGTCCTGGAGGATGTTCTGCACATGCTTGAGTGGGGAAAATGAGCGTGTGTGTGAGAGGGAGCTGGCTACATCTCAATGTGTTAGATAACGGTGAGCTTGGCTTGTTAAATAGACCAAACCTGTGAGGAACAGCTTTGAGAGTGATTGGCTAGAGTTTGCTCTCACAGCACTTAGTAACACTAATAGTGCAAATAACACTTAATAGCACTTGGTAATACTGCTTAATAAGTGTGATTTGGTGATGTGTGTATCGCCTAGCATGTGCTGGGAGATGATTTCCTGGAGGCGATGGTCGGGACTATGATACCTCCATGGCAGCACCCAGACTCCGTGTCTTCCAGAGTGGTTGTCTTGGAAAGGGCCACAAGGCTGCAGTACACTGCTAGGTGGGTCTAGCCTCTGCTCAGGCCAGGGTAGTGCCACTTTTGCTGGGGACAATGACCAAAATTGTATTCCTGCCAATAATGAAGATAGACATTTTTAGAGCAGATGAACAGGACAAGAAAAGATGACAGTTCCTGGTTCTCTATGGTTACAACAAAAGCAGTAAGAATTGAAATGTCCACGGGGGCACAAAAAATTTACTAAGTATTGTCAAGAAGTGAAAGCTCTAATTATAATAAATAACCTGGGAAATAAAATACCAGTGATAGAAGTCTTATCATATGACAATTGTAGTAATTTTAAAGAGAACTAACAGGTTTTGGGGCTTGAGGGTTACAGAAAATATTCAGGGCTAAATCCAATAATTGTGTTGCAGGTGTTAGTGCTGAAAGCCTTAAAAACGTCCATTAACTTGATGAAGTTTCTTCTGGAAATTAATCCTAAATAGATAATTAAGAATGCATGCAAACAATTAACTATAAGAAATGTCTTTGAAACTTGTTTATATTAGTTAAAAATTGAGACAATGAAATGTTGGAAACCAGAGATTTGTTAAATTGATTAGGATATAATAAAATCTCATTTAGTCCTTTAATATGATGAGATAGAAATATGCCTAGCGGGGTGTGATGGCTCTCACCTGCAATCCTAGCACTTTGAGAGGCCAAAGCAGGTGGATTGTTTGAGCCTAGGAGTTCAAGACCAGCCTGGGCAGCATGGTAAAACCCTGTCTCTACAAAAAAATGCAAAAATTAGCTGGATGTGGTGGTGTGCACCTGTGGTCCCAGCTACTTGGGAGGTGAGGTAGGAGGATCACCTGAGCCCAGGAGGCAGAGGCTGTAGTGAGCCGAGACTGCACCACTACACTCCAACCTGGGCAACAGAGCAAAACCCTTTCTCAAGAAAAAAAAAAGGCCTAGTATCTGGGGTTATAAAATAATCTGTACCATAAATTCCCGTGACATGATTTTACCTGCATAACAAACCTGCACATACATTGCTGAACCTAAAATAAACATTTAAAAAATAATAAAAAGAGAAATATGCCTATTTATATATAACACATATATGCTTTATATATAACTTCGAAACATTTCAAACTCACCAAAAAGTTGAAGGAATGGTGCAGTGAATATTTGTTAACAACATGTCTCTGTGGGTACGTTCTTCCTTTTGGCCCAACCTTCTGAAAATGGTCTACCAATGTCATGAAATTTCACCTCTTAATACTTCTTTGGCATTCCTTTCAAGAGTAAGAGTCTTCTCTTTCACAACACCATTACCACACCTAAGAAAATAATCATTAATTCCATAAGATCATTTGCAAACGTACTCAAATTGTCCTAAAATATTCTTTATATATATTTTTTCTGATTTAAATTCCAATGAAATTTTAATCACAATGTGAGCTATTACATACTTTTAGTAGTTCTCAATCTTTGAACACTGTCTCCTCTGTTCTTTGATGACTTCAAATCCTTTGGGAAGTCCAGGATAACCGTCATGCAGAATGCGCAACACCTTGGATTAACTTATTTCATCATGATTAGATTTGGTTAAACATTTCAAGCAAGAACACTTTATAGGCGATGTGCATGCTTCTCACTGCATTGCATCAGGAAGCATATAGTATCAGGCCACCAAATTACTGGTAAAGTCAAGCTTCACTGGCTGGGGGATAGCAGGTGCTTTTATTTTAAGGGCACATTTCCCCTTTTATAATTAAAAAGGGGGTGATTTTTTTGCAATGTAGATGTACATTTTTCAACATAGAAAAATATTTATGTTCTATTAAGTATAAATAGAAAATTACGAATTGTAGGCAGCTTAATCGTGTTAAAATTATGTATATACACACAGGGCAAGGTCTGGAAGAATACATATCCCAAATCAATTACACTGGTTATGTCAAGATTGTGTGATTATAAGTGATTTTAATTTTGTCTTTTTTATTTGATTATTTTCCTTCTTTTCATGATGACGCTACATAATTTATATTATTTAAAAAGTGAATAGAATGAATGGGCTGTGGCTGATGTGTTACACTCTATTTTAGATAGGTGAATATAGTGTATTTGTCTTCATTATATCCTCTCCCCGCTTTGGTGACACTAATGTTGAAGTGGTTGTCTACAGGACTGAAGTTACTCTCATTTTAATATCAGGTCCTACCGGGCATATTTCTCTAGGAGGAAACAGTTAACATTAATTCAAGGGTGGAATTCTCACACTGGTCTTCTCTCCAGAATTTCAACACATTTATTTTAATAATTGCAGTGTAGCAGTGACACAATTTAAAATAAAGTCATCACAGAATTTAATGCACTTGTTTGCTTCTTGCTCCAGGATGTGTAAAAATGTCCTAATTCTGACCAGTATTTTTGCATTTTGCCCCCAAAAGTGAATATATTATGATTATGACCTACAGTGATTTGACCTCTTTGCAAATGTCTTCTGGTAATTTCAGTAAAGGAAGTAAACTTTATTCAGCAGAGTCACAGATCTCTTGAGTCACGGAGATGGTAACTTAGGCTCATCTTGTCTGCTGACACCTAAGTGTATGCCAGGCAGTAGGGCCACCAAAGACCAGAGGCATGGCATCTGGGACAAGGCTAGGAAACCATGTTGGCGAAATGACAGAGTTGAAGACGGCCAGATCACAGCCTCTGGCTGCCTTTGTTATGGATACGCAGCCTGTTATTGCTGGAAGCAAAGGCTGCCACAGGCATTCAGTGGAAGCTGACCAGGCAGGAGGAAATGATGTTGGGTTCTCTCCTTGAGGGAAGCTTCGTTTCATCACTCGGAAGGCAGACAGGCTGGTGCAAAAGGAAACCCACACCTAGTAACTGATATACAGCAGTGACGTCCTGCTGGGAGATCTGAAGAACAGGGCGAGATGGAATTTTGCATTCCATTAACTGCAAGCAGGACATGAGGGATTAAAAGGGACTTGGAGTGGGCAGCTCAAAGCTAAAAATTATTTACTAGGCTGAAGAACTTAATTCACCACCGTTAGTGTGTATCTGTAAGAGTAAAGCCTCTGAAATATTTCTGGAAAATATAATATGGCTGGCTCCAGGTAAAACTGGTGAATGGGTAGTGTAAATTCATGGTATGCTACTTCTATTTCAATACCTGTCTGTGCCAGCCCTGTCACCCCATTTTCTTACTGCTATATTCTTTTCCACTGAAGAATCTGCTCTCTATTATACATTTTTGAATTCAGGGAGTAAACTCACCCTGGTAATCCTTGGAACTGAAATTACTCTGAACTAAGCATCAAAAGACTGGGCTCAAGTTTCAATTCCTTCACATACTGGTTATATGAACTGGATCAGACCTGTTAACTTATCTGAGCCTCAGTTTTATCATCCGTAGACAGGAATCATAAACTGATATTTAACTTAAGTTTTCCTGTATAGTCAAGGGAAGAAGATGGGCTCTAACATTTGTTAAGCATCTCCCAAAGGCCAGGCTCTGTGCAGCAGTGATCTCTGTTTGATCCCAGGCTCCAGTCACCATTTGGAGTCTGGAATGTCTATGCATGTCTGGTGACCTGGCAAGATGGACCTCTCCAGCGGTTTGAGGGAACTAAGAAGCATCCTTGCAGGGAAGTTATCCCAAGGGAAGAACAAGTTCAACAGATAAGCTTAGTTCTATAATACCTTATTAGCAGGGAAGAGTTTCTGAATAAAACATAGTGTTTGTCACTTATAACATTCATGGGTCCAGCCTTTCATAGATTTACATCTGAAGCCTATAGTAAATGGAGCTATAAATGAAAAAAAAAAAAAACCTTTTAAAAACAAGGCTTTGTAAGAAACAGGAACAAACAGTGCTTCTTTCACACCTTTGCTGAAAAACATAATGCTAGTAGTGGAAGAGCTGCATTCTCTCTGTGATAGTTTATATACAAGATGGCTACCATCAATTCCTTCTATTCCTACATGTCATTCCCCAGCCAAGAAGTAGAATCCATTTCTCCAATTCCTTTGAAACTGGACTGACTTTAGTGATTTGTTTGACTACTGGACTGTAACAGAAGTAATTTTCAGGGATTTCTGAGCCTTACTCATAAGAAGCCTCAAAGCTTCCATTTGAGTGTCTTGGAACGATTTTTCTTTGAACTCTGAGCTACCATGTAAGAAGTCCGACTACCTCAAGATCATCGTTCATGAAAAGTCCAGACCACGTGGATAGGCCCTGGAGGATGAGACAGCACGTGGAGAGAGGGAGAGCCCATGGAGCCCTGAAGCACCAGACATTGAAACAGCCAATCACGACAGAATAGGAGTCTCAACTCCCAGCTGCCCCATGGGGATGGCACTGGGATCAGAGATGAGCCACCCAGCCCAGCTCTCCTCATGAAGAATAATAAACAAAACAGCACAGTCGTTTACAGTCACTAAGTGGCTTTAAAAAGAAGAGAAGACCATATGTGTGCAAGCCCTTCAAGTGTTCTAAACGTCATGTCCGAGAGCTATTTTTGTAAAATAAAACAAGTTTCAAAAGTTATTTCTGTGAAATAATAGAGAAATTTTATGGATGGAAATGAGGGAATGGTTAAGGTTGGACACTCATGGGAGAGAACAGGCAGATTGTTGTTTAGTTGGCTACGAACATTTCAACCATGACCTGCCTCCGGGTCATGCTTGGGTTCCCACAGGAATAAATTTCAAATTAAGTCATGGGGCACATGGTATCTTGGAGGCCTGTGGATGAGCTTTCATAGATCCGCTCAGCAGGAGTTCAAATCAAGAAGGCTTTGAGAGACCCTGGCCCCTTCATGTTCAGAATTGGTCCTGGCATCCCAAGTGATATTGGACCGGGTTATGTTGAAGTGGCTTCAGTGTATGGACACAAAGAATCTCTGGGGTAATAGACAAAGTCAATATATACTTATGAATTACGTTATTAGTTCATAATGGATGCTTCTTTACTATGTTGATGCCCCAGCTGGGAGGTCTCCTTATGAGAGAGTTAAAATGCAAACAAAAACCGTGCGGAAATGATTGAGTACAAAGAAAGACATCAGGTCGTTTTGGCCAATAACTTGGCCCCTGTGTAAAAGACCCAGGATACTACATCAGCCATTCTGTGGCTGGTGAATTAGACTTAGTCATTCAAGGCCAACGGCCCCCTGTTAACGGTATTAGAACTCACTGACTGGCAGTGCATCATCTATGCTAGTCGCCCTGCGCTTTGGCAGAGGGTGAGATTCTGTCGTTTGGGAGAGGCACTCTTGGCAAACTGCATTCCTGTTTGAGGATTGAACAATTAACAAAGCGATAATTCTCCTTCAATGTTGGAAGTACAAGGGAGTCAATGTACTGATGCTGAGTTGAAGCAGACGTGTCGGCAGATAGAGCGACACATTTATTCCAGGGGCCACGAAGAGGTTATCATGGCTCTACTATATTACAAGTTTACATCAGGTACTTTTTCAAGGAAACTTTCTACAGCTAGCTGGTTCAGGTGTGGAGATATACAAGTCCTGAACGGGGAGATCTTTGGGTCTGTGGATTCAAGAAGGTAATTATTCACTGAGGTGCATTTCTTACACTTGGCCATGCCTTACCCTTGGCCATTGTATGTGTTGAATCGTTTTCTTTTTATTAGCCGTGAAAATAATCACTTTGTGTTGGATCGTCATTGTGTTCTATTTTTCTGGGATTTTATTTTATTTTTTAGTTGTTTTTCGCTAACTTGAAAACAATGTGTTTTCAGGCTCCAGGTTGTCTGCTCACTAGTGAGAGGGGTCTTGGGTCAGGCCACTCAGATTCTCACAGGATTCATTACTCACTTACATTGTGGTCTGTCATGTACACCATACACCAATTGCAGGTAACTATATAGCAGGCTTTTGTCTCTAATAAAGGAGCAGGAAATCAGAGGTAACAACTACTTCCTGACAAATTCAGTTCTTTCTCTCTCTCACTGAGTAGATGTTCTTTTGATTACTTAAACATAGAGGGGAAAACAAGTTCCAACCTCTGTGGGCACGCTTTGGCTAGAATGCCATCTAAACCCTGTGGGGCCACTAGGGAGGCCTTGTTTTTACCCAAGCCTATTGCTGTGTATTAGAAACTCTCTATAGGAAATTAGTAATTAAATGCATTCATTATCAGAATATGCAGGGAATTTTGTTTAAAATTGTTTCACAAAATGAGGGGCCAACTAGGTCTTCCCTTTATTCCTTATATCCTTGAGATCAGTACTCGGACCTAGGGCAAGCTTGACCCCATGTCTATACCATTGTCTGAACTGAGGGTTTTGCCTCTCTGAGGTTTGCATCCATATAGATGGAAGGTTTGTCTGGTCAGGTCTACATGTCTAGTGAAAATGAAATGGTGGCATGCATTCTGCTTTCACCCACTCTGGAGATTTGGGGCTAGAAATGCAGATTTAAAAATTTGCACTGGTATGTAGTGAGACCGAGCCTTCATATAACAGGGAGAGAGTCAACTATGTGTCTGCGTCAGTGCTGTTGTGCTTGGGCAGAGGAAAATACAGAAAATAATACGTTCAGATTTGCACATACTTTGAAGAGGAGATCAAAGGACTGCATCTCAGATGAATGTTACTGTTTGGTTTATGTGCAGGAGTTTGCTGGCGCTTTGAGGTTACTTCCGCAAAAATGCAAGTGAAGAAAATAAGAAACCAGCAACTCAGAAGAGATTCAGGAGCATGTTCAAGGGATCTGAATCCATTGGCAGGTGAAGATCTTTACTCTAACTTCTCATAACTAAGATCTCTTATCCTGGCATATTCCAAGCAAATTTAAGGGAGGATAAAAATATTCTTTGGAAGGAAAGTATGAAAGGGAGATGGAAGATAAAGAAGGACAAGAAAAAAAAAGGATGTTATATTAAAACTTCTTATTCCAGACCCAGAAGCAAAAGGTATATAGTAATTATATCCAAATCCATCTATCAATCCATCCTTTTTGACATATGTTCATGCAGAAAAGAGAATAAGAGATACCCAGGCTTGCTGCTACATACCATTCTTTGAAAGTGGTTTGCCTCAATTTGATGCCTCCCATATGGATGCTTGAATTTTTTTTGTTTTTTTTTGTTTTTTGTTTTTGGTGAGATAGGGTCTCACCATGTTGGCCAGGCTGGTCTTGAACTCCTGGGCGCATGCCATCCTCTCCTTTTGGCCCCCAAAATTCTAGGATTACAGGGATGAGCCACCATGCTCAGCCTTCAGATAGGTGCTTTTAAAAGTTCTGTGTGGCCTCTTCAAAATGTAACATTTGAGTTGTTAGGTGGGGGCAGAGTGCAAGATATTCAGTCTGACAGCCAGTCGTTATAACCAACACGTCTTCTGTCACGGTGAAGCTATGAAGAAAGGCAGCAAGTCACATGGTGAAAGGATTCAGCTTTCCCTTCCACTTTAATACCTGGACTGGGGACACATTTGGTAAAGCCCAGTGGAGAAAGGCATCCTTGTCAAAGTTGTATCCGTTGCATGGATGAATAAAAGCTTTTGTCTCTTAGGATGTCAGTCTAGCACCATCCATCGGAATTAAGTTCACTCAAAAATTTAAAGTAAACCACCCCCTACAACTTTTCCTACATCCCTGCAGGATCATATTACTGTAATCAAAGAGAATCCAGAGAGAAACGGCCTTCCAGGTTATCCGGTTCATCCTCTGTTCATGCAGGTTTCTTCCTTCAGCAGCACCGCTACTGTTTGGCTCTGTCCGGTTTCCAGGGTCCTAAGTGAGGGAGCTTCCCGCCTTTCCCCAGGGAGGCCTTTCTCAAGTCCAGCAGTTCTCACTGCCAGGAAGTCTCTGATACACATCTAGAGTTTTCCCTTCTTCAGCTGTATCTCGTTATAGCCAGGAATAGCCTTTGTACCCAGCCCCTCTCCCCTGTCTGGCTGCATGCTGTTTCCCACGTTGACATTCGTGAGCTATACTATATGAAAACTCCTTTCGGGTCTTGCATTTTCCTTTACATATCCTGCTTTCAGTTCTGAAGATGGCAGAGGTTACTTTGTGAGACTCCCTCTACCATATTTTGTTTGCCTCTTTCTGCATATGTGAGCACACAATGTACTGTCTCATCTTCAAAATAAAGTTGGGTGTTACTAACAACTTGCTTTTGTAGCTTTTGTCATTCTTTTTCTAATCAGAAGCTAATTATAACCTAATCAGAAAGCTCTAGTATGTTTTTACAATAGGCTTATTCTTCACAGGATAGCTTTGTGTTAATTTTGAGGACCGCAAATCAGCCTGTGCAAAATGGTGAGGAAGAGAAATTTAGTCAAGAATGACAGATGCTCTGGAGAAACAAGATGAAAAATCAACTTTAGAAGAAAAGCCTGCAGCATTGTCTGCAGTGTGGCTTTATCAGGTTGTGTGTTGCTGAGTATCTTGAAGTGAATGTCCTTTCTTTTTTTTTTTTTTTTTTTTGAGACAGAGTCTTGCTCTGTCGCCAGGTGCCAGGCTGGAGTGCAGTGGCCTGATCTTGGCTCACTGCAACCTCCGCCTCCTGGGTTCAAACAATTCTCCTGCCTCAGCCTCCCAAGTAGCTGGGACCACAGTCACGCGCCACCATGCCCAGCTAATTTTTGTATTTTTTAGTAGAGACGGGGTTTCACAATGGTCTTGATCTCTTGACTTCATGATCAGCCCACCTCGGCCTCCCAAAGTGCTGGGATTACAGGCGTGAGCCACCATGCACGGCCAGCGAATGTTCTTCCTATTGTGCATTATGGACTCAGGAGCTGGACTCAGGGGTGGACTTTGGTGAGCACCATAGGCTTCGTGGTCATCCTGGACTGAGGGCAACTCAGGGACACCTCCAGATTCTGGAGTACTTCCCAGCTGGACTCTCGAATTGGGAGGGTCCTATGTACTACATCTGACGTGGAGGGAAATCCCCTTTCTTCTGAACATTAGGAGATAAGGCAACTGTGGCAATGTTCTTAGTAAAAATCAAGGCTCTGGAGATAGACTGGAGTATTCAAACCCTGGCTCTATGGCTTCCATATGAATTTAGGCAAGTGGATTAATCTTTTCTGTTCAGTTTTCTTATCTGTTAAAGGCAACAACAATCATACATACCCCATGGGATGTGGGCAAGGATGGAGCTGATAATGCTTATAAAATAGTGCACGCTGTTTGGTACATTAAATACACTCATACCATGCCCTAAGTGTGCCTAGAATATATTTCTGAAGCAGCTTTGCCAAATTTATGTACAAGGTTGCTCATTGCAATATTATTGTGGTAAAAAATTGGAAATAACCAACATATCCAACAATACGGGATAAGTGTCTAAAAAAATTTGTCCACAAACAATTTAAGCTAATTTAGAAGAGTAGAGTACAAAGCTATACAGTGTCCCCAACTTCATATTTATATATCTGTCCTGTGAAAATACACAACATACTTATGTTGATACTGGAGGTGAGTGCACCAAAATCTTACATTTTGCTTATGCTCTCTTTCCCCATCATTAGCAGGCATTACTTTATTATGCTGCTTTTTCCAGAAATGACATGCTTTATAATCTCAATCTCTGTGAAATAATATGTATTTCTGTTTAAGAATATGTGTTGGCTGGGTGCAGTGGCTCATGCCTGTAATCCCAGCACTTTGGGAGGCCAAGGCGGGCAGATCACCTGAGAGTGGGACTTGGGGACCAGCCTGACCAACATGGAGAAACCCCGTCTCTACTAAAAATATAAAAGTAGCCTGGCATGGTGGTGCATACCTGTAATTCCAGCTACTTAGGAGGCTGAGGCAGAAGAATGTCTTGAACCCGGAGGCAGCGGTTGCAGTGAGCCAAGATCATGCCATTGCACTCCAGCCTGGGCAACAAGAGCGAAACTCCATCTCAAAAGAAAAAGAAGAAAAAAAAAAAGAATTGTGTCATGTAGAATGAGAAATCTCCTCAGCCTAAGCCTCTGCAAAGCCCTTCTTCCCTGCATTCAGCATCTAGACATATTTTTTAAATCAGCAAAAAAGGGGTGTAAAAAATGATTTCCTTGATAAGTAGTATCTTGCAGGCTGTTATTACACAACACATTGGAGGTAGGCAGGAGGACCCACGGTAGATTTCCTGCCTTTGAGCTCTCTCCATTTTCTGTTCTTGGTAAGCTCTCCAAGTCACTTTCCTGCTCAGGGAGACCTTGTCATCCCCTCTGCAGGAATAAAAATTACTTATGGTCTTTAAAATAGATGTATCTGAATTTGAATCCTAGCCTTGATGCTCAAGAGTTTTATGTCTTCGAGCACGGAGAAAGAAGGAAGCAGAGTCCATATTTATAAGGTGTGCTGGGATACACTTTACATAAAAGTTAAGCTAGAGGCCAGATGCAGTGGCTCAGACCTGTAATCCCAGCACTTTGGGAGGCTGAGGTGGGCGGATCACTTGAGATCAGGAGTTGAGACCAGTCTGAGCAACATGGTCAAACACCATCTCTACTAAAAACACAAAAATTAGGCTAGGCACGGAGGCTCATGCCTGGAATCCCAGCACTTTGGGAGGCCGAGGCAGGCAGATCATGAGGTCAGGAGATCGAGACCATCCTGGCCAACATGGTGAAACTCTGTCTCTACTAAAAATACAAAAATTAGCTGGGCATGGTGGCATATCCCTGTAGTCACAGCTACTCCCGAGACTGAGGCAGGAGAATCACTTGAACCTGGGAGGCGGAGGTTGTCGTGAGCCGAGATTGCACCATCGCACTCCAGCCTGGGGACAGGGTGAGACTCTGTCTCAAAACAAAAAACAAAAAACAAAAAACAAACCCAGAAAACCAAAAATCCCACAAAAATTAGCTGGGTGTGGTGGTGCATGCCTGTAATTCCAGCTACTTGGGAGGCTGAGGCACCAGAATCACTTGAACTTGGGAGGTGAGGGTTGCAGCGAGCCAAAATCGTGCCACTGCACTACAGCCTGGGTGACAGAGTGAGACTTTGTCTCAAAAAAAAAAAAAATAAAAAAAAATAAAAATAAAAATAAAAAGTTAAGCTAGAGACCATACAGTGGGACAGTGTGGTTGGACAATGACTCAACCCCAAGTCTGCACACTGCACATCCTCTCTTTTTCACTCTGCCTCTAACAGTCGACCTAGTGTGAATTGGTTTTCTTGTCTGCAAAGTGGGAATAATGAGATTGAATGAGGTGATCTATTTGGAAGTGGATGGAACATGATACACGTCCAACTTGCAACCATGTGTTGGAGGTCTTGGATGAAGAAACCAAAAGGGGCTTACTTAGAACCAGAAACAGAACTTCAGATTTCTGATTTCTAGGTTAGTAGTCTCTCCACCAGTACATACACTCTGATAGGTACTATAATTATCTAAAAAAAAATTAGAAGTAAATGCATTGTTCCTGTTTTATGTTCAGGTCAAAAGGAATTCTTGATCCTGATAAAACATTGACACCCCTAGTTTACCCTATTTTGTGTTCAGTGTCATATCATGAACGATATCTTTAAGTGAAAGAATTGACTGATATTGATGGTTTTAAAAGTGAAACCATATGCCAAATTGCCTTTCAAGAGCTAGGAAATGAACTCCCGCTGCTGTTCTCTCAGCCTGTGTCTTGTTTGAAATATTTAGATCTCATAAGCAGAATGGCAGGAGCTGGGTCTTCTCTATATTTTGCCAACCCCAGTGAGGTACTTACTGCACCATCAAGGTGAGTGATCAGCAGTTATGGGGACAACCCATCGAGGCGTACGCAGCTGTAGTTAGCTGTAGCTTCACTTCATCTCAGAATAGGAGATATTTCACAAATTATATTTTGTAAATGAGTTATTTTAAATAGCTGAGATGCCCTGTCTGATATGGCCCATGGTTGTGATAGTTACATTATGAGCAACATCATTTTCCTTGCTTTTTATTATAATCCTGTTTTTCCTGCCAAACCCAAGATGGCTGAAGGAGTACTCCTAGTTCCCGCAGTGGCTCAGGGCTGCAATCTGCCCTGTGTCTGTTCCCCTGACCTCAAGCACACAAACTAGGCTTCTAAAGATTCCACTGTTTGCTTCAAGCCTCACACTGAGTCCCTGCTGTTGACCACATTTTGAATGTTTTTCTAATGATTTTTCAACTACTTCCTTGAAAAAAAAGTTCATTTCTGAAATCATCTGTTGGTAATTAGGGTGACGGGCTACTTGTCTTCCATTATAAGGCCTAGATGAGGATTTCCTGGGCAGTGGCAATCAAAGTCAGCTTTGTATTGCAAAGGAGTAAAGGTTCATTGGGAGAGTTTTGGATTCACTTTGATTCTGCGATCTGGAAGGCTTTGGTCAATACATGGCAAAGTTGTCGGTAATGATGACAATTGAAATTTGTGAAGTGACATGTAATTAAAAAGCAACTCATGAAATCAGTAATTCATCCAAAAGAATTTCCTAAGGCTCTGCTACATGGTCTATTCTCAAAAAATTCATAGGTAAGTAAACTCTAATAATTTCTTTGGTCTTCACAATAACTGTGTGAGGCAGGATTTATTTTTCTGATATATGATTATTTAGGGTGAGAGCAATTCGTTTCTGGGAACAGTGAAATTGATGTTGGTATTTTCATACATGTATAGGTCAGAACTGGTCTTCAAATCTAGGACCTCTTGCTCCGAGTCTTGCTCTTTCCCATGAACATGGACTCCGGACTCAGATATCTGCATCTCATTCCGATCTCCAATGCTACATAGTTGGGAGACTGCAAACATCACGTAACCATTTTCAGCTTCTGCCTCCCCATCTGTAAGATGAGGGACATCATTCTGGTTACCTTGTAGAGTTATTGTCAGGATCATAGGAGCCATGCATGTGGAGCATTTAGCACAGTGCCCAGCACATACAAACATCTGAACAAATGCTCTTTCTGTGATAGGAATAACAAGAATGACTATGAAAATCATTCATATGATTATAACTAGAGTATGAAGCTCTCCTACTGGACACTCTTACAAGATCCTCAAGAAAAATGTCCCACAGACGTGCAGTGGGAACAAGGAGGTTATGTCAGTTTCCATTTTTTTTGCTAGTGATTATGAAATTAAAAATATAACTTAATTAGATGATTTACTTATTCAATAATGAATATTTCTTAAGAATATATTGTGTGTCAGGGCTGGGCATGGTGGTTTATGCCTATAATCCCAGTACTTTGGGAGGTTGAGATAGATGGATTGCTTGAGCCCAGGAATCAGGAGTTTGAGGACCAGCCTGGGCAACATAGACCCTGTCTTTTGTTTCAAAAAAAAAAAAAAGAATATATTATGTGTCAGATGTGGATCTAGATGCTGGAAACTTACATTCTAGAAGCTAATCTTTAATCATCAGAATAGTATAATATTGTGAAAATTATCCATATGAGTATTTTACATGTAAATAAAATATGACTTGGGGAGTTCTGTAATTTGTATATAGTCACCTAGCTGGTAAGCTGCTGGGTGAGGATGCTCATTCAGGCCCTTTGCCACCAAGTACAGGGCTGCTGCTATTACTCTGTAGCAAGAGAGCTTCTTCATTCCAGAGTCAGCCTTCCTTTCCTTGATGAAGGGGTGGAAGTGACTGTAATATACCACACACGTTAGGCAAATCTAAAGTCTTAAGTTACGTATTGTAATTACAATTTATTGGGAGAGGCCCAAATAGGAATTTTTTTTAAAAAAGAGGTAAACAAGAAACAGATTCATTGAGAGGTGAAATGGTAGATTCCTCTATTTCCACATAGATTTGTTCCATAGACAGGGGGATGGTTACCCTGAAAATCATCAAAAGATACTCTAAAATCATTTTTTTTTCCCTCACAACCAGATTCATTAGTGACATGTATGCACAGAAGGCCCTCTCTTGTGTGCAACATAAATATCTAAGCTCAGGCAGTCGCTAGCTAACATGAGGCTTTTACATTGACACTCAGTATGCATTAAATTAAATTAAATTATTTTGCAGTCTAAAACAAGTAGAATTATCATAAGGTCATCATTTACGTACAATACTTGAAGAGGCCTATTTCATCAATATTTTTTTTTCCTTTTAGTAATGAATTTTAAATTCCAGCCATTTCTTTTTTGGGTGTTATTTATTTATTATCATTTTTAATTTATATCTGAAATTCAGCACTGGCACATACCTTATGCGCTTACTATCAGGTACTTTTTGCCAGGGGTTTCTGAAAGAATTGTTCCCTGTCTGAATCTGTACTTTTCCCCTCAGAACCTGGGGCAGCAGGGTCCAGGACAACCATTTATAAAGGTGTAGTTTTGTCCAATACGTGAAGAAGGTGGGGACTTGAGAGCCCACAGATAAATTATAGGGTGAACTTTAAAAATCCTTAATAACCAAAATCCTACCATAGGTCCACCAGGAGAATAGGACTGCTTCATCATTTATTCATTAACATTTATATTCCTCTAGCTGGCCTTTTCTGTAGAACTCCTTGAAAACCTGTTACCAATCCACCCACTTACCATAATGGGTAGGTGTAGTGGGCCCATCACTAATTTTCTATGGTTGTGTTGAATTCAAATCCTGAATTCTAAGCTTTAAAATCAGTGGAAAATAAACAGCGTTTTTTTTTTTTTTAGATGGAGTCTTGCTCTGTTGCCCAGGCTGGAGTGCAGTGGTGCAATTGGGTCACTGCATCCTCCACCTCCTGGGTTCAAATGATTTGCCTGCTCAGCCCCTCGAGTAGCTGGGACTACAGGCTCATGCCACCGCACCCAGCTAATTTTTCTATTTTTAGTAGAGACCGGGTTTCACCATGTTGGCCAGGCTGGTCTCAAACTCCTGACCTCAGGTGATCCACCTGCCTCCGTCTCCCAAAGTGCTGGGATTATAGGCATAAGCCACTGTTCCTGGCCCGTATTTTTTCCTCGTTACCTGGTTTGCTGGTCAATATCTCTAATTGGCCAGGGACTGGACAGAACTACAGAGCATCAATCAGTGTAAACTGGTCTTTTCCAGTCTCCCCACCTGTGGGTATAGATGGGTTGTAATAGCGTCAAAGCTCAGATTTTGCCGGCTCTTTCCTTTACTTGGTGATGGATGCCCCCTCTCTTCCCAAATGCTCCTATGAGTCCCTGTGGGTTTTGTGCATGTGTTTAGTATAACCTCTACCCCCTGCTCTTTCAGGCTCCATGCCTGTTCTGCCTGGCATCATTATGGATGCTCTGAATTCCTGAGGTGCCCAGTTATGCAGTGACTTACGGTGATGCAGGAGAGTGCTGTCCTACGGTTGGTTACAGGAGTCTTAAAAGAACTCTTTCCATGATCCAACGTTTTGCAGAGTTTTTAAAGAAAGAAGCCTCCCTTCTTTACTCAAAACCCTCTTGCTTTCAAGGTTGAAAATGGTGGATACTGGGCTGGCAGGAAAATTGGAGTAATAGAAATGTCAGCAGTATCCCTCCCCTTCAACCAATGCTCTTGGCTACACTCTGAGGTTGTGAGAGTTCCCAGGATGTACCTCAGGCCACAGGCTGATGGCTTCAGAGTCCTTCCCTACCACTTGGCCACACGGACCCAAATATATCTGAATCCCACCTAGACTCAAGCTCCGATCTTTACTGCATATTCCCAAGTGGAAGATAAACTGTTTTGGACTGCTTTTAGAGAAAGCCCGCTTAACTATAATAGAAGTGATCTAAAAACTTTCACATGTGAATTAAATGATGCCTCGGTGGGGGCAGAGAAATGAAAGGGACTAAAACTTCTGTGAATTTCGAGATGATGAAATAATAATAGTAGAAAAATGGACAATTCTGCATTCCATATGAGTGAGACTTCTACTAATAAAAGCCCCAATGAAATACTGCATATTCTTAAAGCAGATGAACAATTATACCAGAAATAGGGAAGTCTAAACCTTATAGTCTGTTATCTATCTGTACCTAAAGTCTGCAAATTTCAAAGGGCAATTAAGAAATTATTAATCATGGTGTAGAGTCATGGAGGATGTTTTTCACAAACATCATCTTTCCCTCTCAGTGACCTCCTATTTTGGGAGATGGTCATGAGCAACCATAAACTTGACACCCTTATCCGTATGGGCTGAGCAGATTAGGCTGGGTGTCAGGTTGTGCCAGGAGTGAGTGGATAGAAGCACAGCTGCCCTTAATGAGCAGAACTGAAATCATCACTCAGGCAATCGCCAGTGAAAGCCTTAAGTGGATACCTCTAAAACCCCAGTCTCTGTTTAAAAAGGAATTGCATTCGACATTGGAAACACACTTCATGGATCTCATGTGGATGACTTTCCTTTGAGGTCTGCCGTGTTCACTGCTGTGCTGCAGATGTGCCCAACTACAAAATGTAATTGGGATGATCCAAATCTTTAGTCGAACAATGAGAACCAATCACAAGCAACCAGGAAATGGGATGAATTCAAAAGTTCCGTAATGTGGGAGGCTCAATCAGTTTCCCCAAAAGTATGTAATAATACCCAATTAATCCCAAACACACTCTCATTTTGATAGTAACCACTACAATCATCTGTAGTAATATGAAGAATTATTGTGCATTACATTGCTGATTTTTCCTGAGAGCCTTCTTTTGGTAATACTGTACTCAGCTTGTATATTCCTTGTTCTGTTTCTTTGTCTTTTCCTCTAACTTGACAGGTTTATAGAATCAGTACTGAAAAACTGCAAGTTTAATCTTGGGAGTGGAGATTGAAATTCTGGGCCTCAAATAACATTTTTGGGACCTCTGGGCTGCTGCTTCTTTATTCTGCCCATACCTGCCAGTCATCTGTTCAGAGTTTGTGCTGTTTCCCCAAGGTGGCCCAGTATCTCCTGGCTCCCACACCTGTCACCTGGCCGTTCTTCTGTTGTATGATGTGACATTATTGAACTTAGTGTTTGTGTGTCTATTTTTGGATTGGGTTTCTGAACCTTTGTTGCATACTCTGAGCAGGTTATTTTTGACTCCTGTAGAGAATTTGGAAGACTTCTCGGCCAAAACATCTGTATATATTGAGTGGGATGAGAAAATAAGCGGTAAAGATTTTACTGAATGACAAGAATTACTTAATGTCTCACAAAGTTAAGTCTTCAACTAAGTGTTCATTGAATTCAGGGAAGTTGGAAAGTTTTGCAAAAATAAATTGAATTCCCCTTATTTCCTGGTATTTCTCTTGAGTATAATGCATTGGAGCAATTAGTGATTTAGTTATTTGGAAAAAGTAAGATTCTTCATCTATGCATAAACTCTGGTCTTTAAAAAAAAAAATTGGTGTCCCTGAGGTTTACACAGATTTAGTTAAATAACCCGGTAAATCTACATTACAATCCTTCAAAATTATAAAAGAAAGAAATAATGAAAAAAAGAAGAAAAAGAAGAAAGGAAACCTCTTTCCCCGTTGGTCCCCAGTCCCCACCACCACCAAAAGCTTCCAAAATTCTAAATTTGCTTTCCATTAAGACAGTGGTTAGACAGCAGCTGTTTAGCCTTTTAAGAGAATACACGATATGGTAATAAACATCATTTCAGAAACAGGCTTTTTGTTCACTTTACTAGGAAGCAGAATAATGAGCTCTGCATGTTCACTACGCGTTTTACTCCAGATCCCGACTTTAACAAGGGGGGGGGGTCACTGCCATTGTTTTACTCCCTACCTAGAAAATGGACATGTTTCTTTTGTCTTACAATTCCAGTCACCCTTGACTATGCAGTGCATTGTAAAATGCTCTTTGAAGTTCATGTGTCATCTATTTAAAATGAACACCACAGGTTGGCGTGTGCTGCTTCTCTCTCCAATTGTGCTTGCTGTCCCAGTTTCTCTGGGGAAAGTTCAAATCTGACAGTACCCTTCGCTTATTGTTAGAAGTCCATGCATCATGTTGGATTTGCCAGATGGAATATGAACGTTTATAACTGTCAGCTTTCTGTTTGTGTAGGAATCCAATTTATAGGGAAATACAGGGTGATGATTTTAATGCAATCAAATGTCCTGAAGAGTACTCCCTGGATGTCTCATGCTCTGTGCTCCACTGGCTCTGTACAACAACTGATGCGGCTTCTCTTTCTTTTTCTTTTTTTTTTTCAAGATGGAGTCTCGCTCTGTCACCTAGGCCGGAGTGCAGTGGCACGATCTCGGCTCCCTGCAACCTCTGCCTCTTGGGTTTAAGTAATTCTCCTGTCTCAGCCTCCTGAGTAACTGGGACTACAGGCACCCGCCACCATGTCCTGCTAATTTTTGTATTTTTAGCAGAGACAGAGCTTCACCTTATTGGTCAGGCTGATCTCAATCTCCTGACTTCCGGTGATCCACCTGCCTTGGCCTCCCAAAGTGCTGGGATTACAGGCGTGAGCCACCACACCCAGCTGTGGCTTCTCTTTTTCTATAGCACTGGGCAGTCCTGGGGAAAGTAAGGAGAAGACAGTTGTGTTTCAGGAGCATTGTTTGTGGAAGGAAATGTGTGTGGAAGGGAGAAAAAACCATAATATAAGAACGTCCTAGTGTGTGTTTCAGAACTCTATTTGGGAGTCCGCAGAAGCAATGGATATGTCTTATGTACTAATGTTGAGTCTGGACATCTTAAAAGTTACTAATAAAATATTATTTGGGACTGCATGTACTCTGCTCTATGTGGGCATAGTACTGTATGGTTTACAAGATGCTGTTTATTTTTTTTTCACATTATTCATTTAATCCTCATAACATTACTGTGAAGTTGAGGCCATTATTTCTCTTTTCTAAATAAGAAGAGAGCACAGGTTTTGAAAGAGTGATGTTGGGTTCAGATTCTTCTTCTGCCACCTCACTTTACCCCACCTAGGGATTAAACAAGATGACTTTTGAAAAGTGTTTAGGGGCTCAACGAAAATTTTTCTGGCCCTTTCCCCTCCCTCCCGTCTTTACCAGCTGTGTAGATTAACTACAGGGAAAGTGATCATGAGACTGAAGCTAAGCATTATTTGTATATTGAATAATTAACGTAATGGATTCTTTAGCCTTGCTTCTGTTGATAGTCAGGATTGTATAGAATTGGACCTATAAAGCTTAAGGGTGAAATTAGTCATTGAAGAGAAGCAAAATGCAGGCTCCAAGTAATCTGAGGGATGTTGCTTTTAGATTTTGACATATTATTTAGGAATGAGTTGATGAATCATACTTTTCTATTATGAATTTAAATCTGTGATCCACTCAACTCTCTGATCTTGAGCCTCTCACTTACAAAACAGAAGGTTCTGAACAGTCGTTATGACTTTGAAGGAAATGCTGAAGATCATTTTGCCACCCCTTTCATTTTACAGAGGTAACGTGACTTGTTCAAGGTCAAGCAGATGCAACTGGACCTGAACTCAGTTCTTCTTTTTTGCCATGTGACTTCTTACTCCTTGGGCTAATGCACTTTCCATTATATATTGTGATTAAAATAAACTCATTTTGATAAGTTAAAATAAAGTGGTTATAAATTGCAATGTGTGGACTTTACCTGGATCCTGATCCAAACAAACAACAAGTTTTTAAAATGATGAACTTCAAGAGATGATTGCAAATGAAAACTCTGAGCAGATATTAAGGAATTATTATTTTGTTTATAGATGTGGTCATGGGATTGTGGTTAAGAAAAATGTAGATGTATCTTTAAGGGATCCTTGGTAAAATATTAATGAATGAAATGATACACCTTGGATTTGCTTCAAATCATATAGTGGAGGTGGGTACAGAAGAAACAAGATTTGCCTTGAATTGGTAATGTTTGAGTCGGGTGATGAGTATATGGGGGTTCATGATGCTATTCTATTTTAATGTGTGTTTGAAATTCTCCATTAATAAAGAAAAATACGTGACCAGTTATATTTCTGTCTATACTTGGTGTTCCTTCCCACTGTAAGGCTTTTCTTTGTTTTCTATTTTCTGTACACAAGGAAGCAATAAATTATTGTATATTCTTCTCCCAAGAAATTGGTTTGCTTTTTTTCTGAATAATAAAATTAAACTTATCCTCCTTTTTGTTTTGGATATTAGAAAGCTTAGGGCAAAATTTGTGGCAAAACACATTAATTTATTCTTTTATTTATTCAACAGAACTGAAGTGATGCTAAGATATACTTCTTTGTCCTCTACCCAGTTTTTCATGAGCAGGGATTCCAGACAGTTAATTTGAAGAGTACATGGTACCGTGGTTTAAGTCCCAGGATTAGACTATCTGAGCTTGTAGCCCAGCTTTGCCACAATTGATAAACTAGCCTCTGAAACTCAGGGTAAGTATCTGTACAATGGAGGTAATGACAGAACTTACCTCAAAGGTAAATATAATATGAGGATTAAATAAAACAGTATCTTTTTTTTTTTTCGCCCTTAGAAACAGGGTTGAGTTCATGGGAAACACTTCATAAATTTTTGCATTTATTAATGTTATCAACAAATAATTATTGTGTACCACCATATGCTAAACAGGAGGCTGGGGAGGGAGATTTCAACAGTGTCCTCATTTCATTTTGGATTATATCTTAAATGTCACATTTCATTTGAATCCAACAATATTTAAATTTATCTTTTCTTGTTATATTTTATGAGTTTATATAACCATTTATGCATCATTTTAAGAATAAGGTAGGATATAAATAAAAATATGGCTCTTAGGATTATGTTCATGCCTAATTCTAGGCATATTTAAAGTAATAATTTGAAAAGTAAAGTATTTGATAAACTAGTTACCCCTGGGAACTGCATGATTTAAAATTCAAAAACATAGTAGTAACATAACAAAAATCTGAAGTCAGTGAACGCTGAAATTTGAGAGAGAGTTTTTAAGTTTCTAAATTGAAATTATCTCACCCTGGCAAGGTGGCTCACAACTGTAAGCTCAGCACTTTGGGAGGCTGAGGCAGGTGAATCACTTGAGGTCAGGAGTTCAAGACCAGTCTGGGCAACATGGTGAAACCCTGTCTCTATAAAAAATACAAAAATTAGCTGGGTGTGGTGGTGCACGTCTATAGTCCCAGATATTCGTGAGGCTGAGGCAGGAGAATTGCTTGAACCTGGGAGGTGGAGGTTTCATTGAGCTGAGATCGCACCACTGCGCTCCAGCCTGTGTAACTCTGTCTCAAAACAAAACAAAAACTTCTTAGCTGTAGGAATGAAAGTATCTGAAAGGGAATTTGGAGGAAAGAGACTTTCCTTAACTGTGGGAATGAAAGTTATCTGAAAAAGGAGTTTGGACGAAAGAGACTTTATTTCAGTGAACAGTCTGCAAACCAGGGAGATGAACACTTCGGTGTAAAACAAAGGTGTGTTTCAGAGAACAATGGGAGGGTTTGGGTTTTACAGCACACATTTCCATCAGCGTTCCCAATCAGGTATATTCATACATGTGAAGGTTTGGCAAACTTGTGTAGTTCTGATTGGTCTCTAGAGCTGTGTTCTGATTGGTTGATACTACTGAGCCCTTATTGATTGATACACCTGAGACCTGATCATTGAGTTAGGTGAGCATTGATTGTGTTGGTTCAGGTGAGCTCTGAAAGTCCTAAAGTTAAATAGAGGTGTGGGTTTTTGGGAAACCCTGAGAAGCTGTGTGACCAAGTCAGCTGCTTGTCTCTATTTAAAATTTAGGCCTGGTTAGCCACTCAGGATCCGTCTTAAAGGACTGGCTTGTTCAGGTTTCACATTTGGTCACAGTTCGTGCTCAACTTTCCCTGCTATAAATCACTCTTTTCATATCCTTTTCATGTATTTATTTTTTATTCTTCTTATTTAATTTTACTTACTTAAAAAATGTGAACAGGGAAATCAAGTGTGTAATTATGCCAACAGATCTTCAGTGGCTTAACAGGGTTTGACCCACTTGTTATTGTACAACTTTTCCCACTGCTCTGGGATCTGTTGATAGATATTAGCTGTAGTGGTTGGTCTGGGCCTGATAAGGCATTCTCAGAGTGCACAGTAACGTATGAGTCTGCACAGGCACCAGCTCCTAGATCGGCCTTCAATTATAGCTTGTTCAGCATGGTACTGAGAAAAGTGATGGGTTCATATTAAGACCCAATCAATTGGGGGGGAAAATAACATTTAAAAGCCATCATTATTTTAAAATTAGCAGACTTCAAGAAAGTATATAAAATCCGTATTCTAATTTTTAAAAGGTAATGCCAATTTGTTAATCCATGATATTAATGTTAAATTTCCTGATTTTGAAAGATCTACTGTGGTTATGTAGGAGAAAGTCCTTCCTCTTAGGAAAGGCATACTGAAGAGTTTAGGAGTAAAGGGACATCATGTCTGCAACTTACAAATGGTTGAGAGAATGAAGGACAACAAATCAGAAAAAATATATAAACTATTTGTTGATCTGTGTAAAGGATATATGGAAATTCCTTGTCCTACCTATTTTCGTAACATTTCCACACATTTGAAATTACATCAGTATAAAAAGGTTTAAAAGGTAATGAGAGAATTCTCTGCTTAAAATAGTGAGATATATTTGGGAGTGATGTTTCAGTCTAGAAGATATTTTTTCCTCCCTGACTTACCATCACTGCTACGAAGAAGAGAAGAGCTGCTTCTCTGTCCATAGGCAGGGGAAAATGCCTAGAAACGTTAGTATATTCTGGTATGCAATATTAAGCTTAACTTAGAAATGGAACATGAAAAAAGGATCCAGAATATGTCAACTTTCTGGCATTTCAAGGCCCAGTGAACTCTGAATGATGAAATCATGACCACCACAAACCAGTAACAAAGATTGTCCTCATTCATAGATTGCCGAGTTAGAAAGCTTAAATGAATTATTCTTTTAAGAATAATTAAGAACAGAACACAGTGCTGGTGTAACAAACCTGACAACAACAAGCCATATTCCTAAATTAAAGTTAAGTGTCAGCCTGGCCAACATGGTGAAACCCTGTCTCTACTAAAAACACAAAAATTAGCCGGGTGTAGTGGCACATGCCTGTAGTCCCAACTACTTGGGACGCTGAAGCAGGAGAATTGCTTGAACCCTGAAGGTTGAGGCTGTGGTCAGCCGAAATCATACCACTGTACTCCAGCCTGGATGACAGAGTGAGACCCCACCCTCCACCACTTTCTCCCAAGGCAAAGCTTTTAGAGTAAATTTCAACCTGTGTTTGAGGCTACAAATTGAGAGAGTTTCCCCAAGTTGTCTATAATTAACTGACTTTCTCATCTTTGGAAAGATGCATTGTTAGAGTAAAATCAACAATTTTCACTTGACGTACGCGCTTCTACTTATGTATTGAGGGATATGTAAGCGGTCAGGGTTAGAATTCTTTGAAAATACATGCAAATAACTAGGAAAATTACAACAAAGTCTTGAATGTTGTAGGTTAAAATCTCAGTGAAAAGCTGATTAGTGATAATTTCAAGCATTTATTGAAATAAAGATAGCTCCACACATAAAACTAAGAATCTATTGCATACAATGTGCTATAGGAGAAATGAAAGGGAAGAACAATGTTAATACACAGTTCCTATGATGAAGTTGCTGGGTTCTAATGGGGATGTAAGATGAACATACTCAAGGCAATAGAAGATCAAGTATGGTGTGTTGATGAGAGCACTAGTGACGGAGTTGGTGATCTCAGTTGGTCCCTGTTAACTGACCTCAACACAGCTCTCTACCCTCACTTGTCTGCAGTTCTCTTACCTGTACAATGAAGGACTGAGCTCAAGATTCTCTTCTAATGCTAAATTGTATTGTCTATAATCACATCATAAAATTCAGCTTCTCCAGTGGTAGTAACATTATTAGAAATGTGTTATATATGTGAAAAATTATTCAACAATCTAGTCTTATACAATATGAAAAATTATTTCTGAGATTTTCTAAGTGCTAGAAGGTCAATCTCCAAATATTTTAGGTAATTTTTCCTTTAGAAGATGAGAAACTCTTTGGATTTATATTTTTAGCTCACTCTGGCATTTAAGCCCTGAATCATTCTATTTGAAATCATTGTTTTATAAATGCCAAAATATGAAATATTTATAACACAGATCTATAATGATTGAATAAGCTGTTAATATAATGCTAACACAAATAAAACAAGGTGCATGTTATTACAAGCCTGAAGAAAGAAAGGGAATTAAAAAATTCCATTACATTGGAAGAGTCAAAAGCTCTCCTGAGTGCCGACAATAATTACGGTAGTTACACCTTGACAATGTGAGAATTCTGGTGCGGGGGAACGGTGGTGTGGTATGTGGAATCCTTCCTCTCCAAAAACAAACAAACAAACAAACCCCCCAACAAAACAACAACAAAAAGAGTTAGCAAATCATACCAGAATTATGGTTACTTCTTTCTGTATATTACAGATTATAAACTTTGGTCTGCCTTTTTGCTGATTTTCACCATACAGATAGGACTGCTTTAAGAAATTCTGACCTCTGAACATCCCCACTATGCAACACATCAATTCTGGAATGATCATTTCCTTGGCAAAGTTACTTTACACAGCCATAGAAGTAGCCATAGGGTACTTAGGTGTAAAGCAACCTTCCTTGGCAAGATTGCATTAAACAGCCATAGAGGTAGCTATATGTTACTTATAAGCACATGAAAGTATAATTTGATTTGCCAAACAAATTCACTATTAAAACTGAGAATATAGTGATCTCTTTTTGAAGATTCTCCAAATGAAGCAAACAAACAAAAAACAGACACTGAAAGAAACTCTTCAAAACTCAGAGATGATAAAATACAGAATTACTTAGTAAATTTATCATATGAAGAGTCTCAAGACAAAATTATTTTCAATGACAATACATTAGGTCTGCAATCTCTTAGACACAGTTCTGGAATATGAAAACTTGGAACACTAATTTTTTTCTCCCTACTTTATTTGACAGCAAAACTTGAGCTGACCTGAACAAATTTGGTAGGAAACCTGATTTAAAATGATGTCTTTTTATAGTCTTATTTACTACATGTACTGTGAATACTGGTGATTTTTCTCTACAGAAATATTAATGGACTCAATTGTATAATACTATGCCAGACTCTGCTGATGTGATATGTAATATGCAGCTGATGTACTGTATTATCTTTCTAAAATACAAAAATTTCTGAATTTTGAAGTATAAATGGCTACATGGGTTTCAGATATTGAATTATGGACTACAATATTTGAATTTAGTTGAGCTGACATTGAATCTTCCCATATATATGGATTTATTTTTTAAATCATAATACTGTAGGTTTGTGTTTATTTACAGCTATTCCTTCCTTTGTCTCTTTCACCTTCCTGAAGAGTTGACTATAAAGTGAATATTTCAGTGTGAATCATATTTTCCCATGGATTACTGTAGATGCCCAAAGATACTGAAAACCCACAGATACTACTAACATAGAATACCCATGACTATAAATGAAACAGTTTGGTTTTATAATAAAAATAACTTAAAGTAGCATAATTATAAAATCATATAATTAAAAGGGGAAGTTAATATTTTTGTTATTATTCCAAAGTGAAGATATACATTTGGAATGTAAAGTGGTTTGTATCTTACAACAGAAAACAGTGTAGATAAAATACTTTCTTTTGACCCTGCTGCAAACTTTCTGAGTGCCCTTAACCAGGCTATTTTTCTCTCTTTGTAATGATAGATTATATCTAATCTCTTTCCAGATTTAAATCTTATAGATTTATAATCTGTTTTCCCACAGTTCAATTTAAAAAGCTTATTATGTCCTGGTTAACTAAAAAATAAAATTCTAATATTGTCTAGGATTTTAGAAAAGCCATTTTTTTTTCCTTTGGGGTCTTTCTTTTAAACTTTTTTAATTGAATTTAATTTTATGATAAGTTCTGGTATACATGTGCAGGATGTGCAGGTTTGTTAGACAGGTAAACATGTCTAACATATGTGCCATGGTGGTTTGCTGCACCTCTCAACCCATCACCTGGGTATTAACCCCAACATACATTCGCTATTTATCCTGATGCTCCCCCGTCCCCAATTCCTTCCCGCCAACAGGCGCCACTGTGTGTTGTTCCCCTCTCGTGTCCATGTGTTCTCATTGTTCAGCTCCCACTAATAAGTGAGAACAAAGGGTGGTTGGTTTTCTGTTCCTGGGTTAGTTTGCTGGGATAATGGCTTCAAACTCCACCCATGTCCCTACAGTGTAACTGGGTGTTTTCTCCCACGTCGGTTATTGTGAGTTCTCGGCCTCCAACCTCTTAAGGAATAAGCGGTGGGGCCACTGCAGGGGGACCCTAGGCTCGTCAAGTGAATATCGGACCCAAAACAGTGTTGCAGAAACGTGATTTTATTTAGCTAGAGAAAAGACAAGGAAAGGAGAAGAGAAAGGCTTCCACGAAGAGTGTGGAAGGGGATTCCAGAGGGAAAATCCCGGAGGGAGCTCCCACCATGTGGGAGGGGATTCCAGAAAGCTGGAAATACCGCGTAGGTGAAGGAGCAGGGACTTTTATCCCGGGAGAAACCCCCACCTTCTCCAAGACCCTGGGCCATGAAAGGAGTTCCTTAGAACTTCTGCTGGAGTGATTGACTTTTAGTTTCTTCTGGGCGCCCGGGAAATTCAAACATAAACTGTTGAATCACCGGGATGGAGAGAGATGGGAGGGGGGCATGGCGCCGGGAAATTCTTGCCCTTAAAGCTACGCCCCCTCATGGATCCGGGAAGAGAACACATTCCCTCAAAGGAACACGATCTTGTTCCTTTCTATGGTGGCATGGTATTCCATGGACACTTTTACACTGTTGGTGGGAGTGTAATTAGTTCAAACATTGTGGAATAGTGTGGTGATGCCTCAAAGAATAGAAAAGTCAAATCTTTTTATCATGACCATGAAAATGAGTTGTGCTACCCAGGGAAGTGCTGAATGAGTATTCTATAAAGCTCATAAGAGATTTTTCCAGGGCACAGAGCTCAAAATGCTGGAATGGCAGGGACAGGAAGAAACACATGCAGTGTGGTGGAAGGGCTGGCAAAAGGTAGGTGAATGGGTAAACACTGAATAAGGCAAATTTTGTTCTTTCTTGTAGGGCCTCCAACCATAAAAAGGAAAATTGAAGAAAAGTGAAATAGATGGGTGTTAAGGGAATAGGAAAGGGATGAATCTTTTCTTGAAATAGGTAGAAAACAAACACATATATAGTTATTTTTTTCAGAGCCATTAGAAGCACAGTAGAACAAAGCCTGAGAGGTTTCAATACCTGGGAAACGTGCTAGGAGATTCTCAATATATAATACAGTAGAGACTTGACTAGTCTAAGGCAAGCTAAAGAAGATGTGAAGTCAATTAAATTATTTAAGGCTGCAGTCAGAGCAGAAGAGATTCAGCAGCAATTGAGAGCAATGAAAGAATCGTTTCTATATTTCTTGAAACCATTTTCTTTTTTTTTCCCCCATTTATTTATCTTATTGCATATTAGGTTTTGGAATACATGTGAAGAACATGCAAGATTGTTGCATAGGTACACACGTGGCAGTGTGATTTGCTGCCTTCCTCCCCATCACCTACATCTGGCATCTCTCCCCTTGCTATCTCTCCCCAACTCCCCACCCCCCAGTGTCCCTCCCCTATTTCCCCCCAACTGATCCCAGTGTGTAGAGCTCCCCTCCCTGTGTCCATGTGTTCTCATTGTTCAACACCCGCCTATGAATGAGAACATCTGGTGTTTGATCTGCTCTTCTGTCAGTTTGCTGAGAATGATGGTTTCCAGATTCATCCATGTCCCTACAAAGGACACAAACTCATTGTTTTTGATGGCTGCATAATATTCCATGGTGTATATGTGCCACCTTTTCCCTGTCCAGTCTATCATCGATGGGCATTTGGGTTGGTTCCAGGTCTTGGCTATTGTAAACAGTGCTGCAATGAACATTCGTGTGCACGTGTCCATATAGTAGAACGATTTATAATCCTTTGGATATATACCCAGTAATGGGATTGCTGGGTCAAATGGAATTTCTATTTCTAGGTCCTTGAGGAATCGCCACACTGTCTTTCACGATGGTTGAACTAATTTACACTCCCACCAACAGTGTAAAAGTGTTCCTATTTCTCCACATTCTCTCCAGCATCTGTTGTCTCCAGATTTTTTAATGATCGCCATTCT
>NW_016107396.1:6817774-6860274 GCF_001604975.1 Cebus imitator
GGATATCAGCCCTTTGTCAGATGGGTAAACTGCAAAATTTTTTCCCATTCTGTTGGTTGCCGATTCACTCTAATGACTGTTTCTTTTGCTGTGCAGAAGCTGTGGAGTTTAATTAGGTCCCATTTGTCTATTTTGGCTTTTGTTGTCAATGCTTTTGGTGTTTTGGTCATGAAGTCTTTTCCTACACCTATGTCTTGAAACCATTTTCTAAGTAGTGTATATCATCTTTTAAATCTCGCCATACTATGTAGACTGTGCTTATATGAAATGAAATATAGAAATGTACCAGCCATGTTAAAGTCAAGAAAAATATGTAAATGTAAGTTGTCACTGTTTGTGAATCAGATTGATTAGGGAGGCGGTCCGGGAAAGGCCAGAGCTAAGATTTTAATATTCTAAGTAGGCTCGTACTTTGCTCTCACATGGTTGTGTGGTCTGGAGAAAGCCCAGTCTACCTCTGCTTACTGTAAAATTGGAATGGCTTTTATGCCTTTTATTGCTGCATCCCATCATATCCTAAGAATGATGTTCCCCTTCACCTTCCCAGAGCTGAGACAGCTCCAATAGGATTACTGAAACACCTTCTTAAATGATCTCTTTATCTTCTATAGACAAGAAAATCAACTATACTGGTGTGATCGTTTTATATCACAGCAAATGGCCTTTGTCCACACATCACAAGGTGGCCACAATCCTCCAGACATTGAGAAAAAATTTCAGGCAGGAAGAAAGTAGGGAGGCTTTTCTGTCAAGAGTTTGTTTTTTTAATGAGAGGAGTCTTTCCAGGAGCTTTTGGTATATTTTATTGGCCAGGCTGTGTCTTATGCCCACTCCTATATGCAAAGGGGACAAGGGAAGCACAAAGAGCTATCCCCTCAAAAAACTGATTCTTGTAGTATGGAATTAAAACGAAATTCACATTAGGTAGGCACACATTATGATTGATATGTGTTGCCAAAATTTACCTCCAGGTTTTTGTTTCTCTATGGCAATATGATGTTTACCATGCAGATATTTTTATGTAACCGAATTTGTCGTCTTTTTCTTTTACGGTGTTTGTATTTTACTTCATAATTAGGATGATTTTGCCAATTTTGTTTTTTTCAGTAAACTTTTTTTCTTGAGATAATTGTAGATTTATATGCAGTTGTAAGAAATAATATAGAAAGATCCCATGTCCTTTACATCGTAGCATCTTGCAAGATTATAGTACAATATCACAACCAGGTATTGATATTGGTAGTCAAGATACAGAATATTTCCATCACCACAAAGACCCCTCATGTTGCCATTTTATGACCATATCACTTCACTATTGCCTTCAAGCCATCCTTAATCCCTGGCAACCACAAATCTGGTCTCCATTTCTAAAATTTTGCCATTTCAGTAATGTCAAATAAATGGAATCATATAGTATGTAATCTTTTGAGACTGGCTTTTTTTCCCACTCAGTGTAATTCTCTAGGGATCCATTCAAGTTGCTGTGTGTATTATCAGTTTGTTCCTTTCGGTTGCTCCGTGGTATTCTATGGTATGGGTGTGGCACAGCTTGCTTAACCATTCACCCCCTGAAAGACATCTGGATTGATTCCAGGTTTCTGATACTACAAATAAAGTTGCTATAAACATTCATATGCAGGTTTTTGTGCTTTCGTTTCTCTATGATAAATGCCCAAGAGTGCGACTGATGGTTTATATGGTAAGTGTATGTTTAATTTTTTTTAGAAACTGCTGAACTATTTTCCAGATATTCCCACCAGGAATATATGAATGATTCAGTTTCTCTGCATCTATTTGATGTCACCATTTTTTATTTTAGTCATTTTGATAGGTACGTAGTGATATCTCACTGTGGTTTTAATTTAATTTGATGTTTATCTTATATGCTTATTAGCTTTAGAATTTTGGGGGGTAGACTTATTGGGATTTTGTACATACACAATTATGTGATATGCAAATAAGGTCACTTTTATTTGTCCATTCCATCAGTATTGCTTTCACTTACCTTTCTTGCCTTATCTGGTGGCTAGAACTTCCAGTACCATGTTGGATAAAAGTAGATATTCTTTCCTTGTTCTGGATCTTAAAGAAAAAGGGTTCGGTTTGTCCTTGCTAAGTACATATATAGTATGAGTTGTAGGCTTTGTCAATGATCTTTATCTTTAGGAAGTTTCCCCTATTCCTAATTTTCTGAGAGTTTTTATCATAAAGGGGTATTGAATTTTATCAAATGCTTTTTTCCATCAATAGATATCATGCCATTTTTATTCTTTTGCCTGCCAGTACAGTGGATTAAACAGATTGGTTTTTAAATACTGAGCAAGCCTTACATCTCTGGAATTAACCTACTTGCTCATGATCTACAACTCTTTTTACATATTGCTGAATTCTGTTTCATAATATTTTATTATGAATTTTTGTGTCTATATTCTTGAGGTATAGTGGTCTGTAGTTTCCTTTGTTTACACTGCCTGGTTTTGATATCAAGGTAAACTAGTTCATAAAACACATTGGAAAGTGCTTCCTCCTCTTCTATTTTCTAAAGTAGATTGTATAGAAACTTTCTTAGCTCTTTAAATGTTAGATAGAATTTTCAGTGAAACCACCGGGGCCTGGAGATTTCTTTTTGGGGGTTTTAAAATTTTGAATTCAATTTCCTTATTATGATAGAACTATTCAAATTACGTATTTCATATTGGATACGTTATGGAAGTTTGTGCTTTCCCAAGAATTTATTCATTTTCTTTAAGTTCTCAAATTTATGTGTGTAAAGTTGTTCATAGTATTCTCTTATCTTTTTATGTCTCCAGGGTTTTTAGTGCTTTCTTCTGTTTCGTTTCTGACATTGGTAATTTGTGTCTTCTCTTTTTTTTAATTGTCAGTTTTGCTGGTGTTTTCTCAATTTTATTATTCTTTTCAAATAATTAGCTTTTTGTTTGATTGATTTTCCCCATTACTTTTCTGTTTTCAATTTCATTGATTTCTACACTTAACTTTATTATTTTTCTTTTGAGTTCATCTTGATCTTCTTTTCTAGATTCTTTAGGTGGGGGGTTAGATTATTGCTTTGAGACTCTTGCTGTTTTTAATGCTGCAATTTAGTGCTATGAATATGTCTTTCAGCATTGTTTTAGCTCTGTCCAGTGAATTTTGGTATGTTACATTTTTATTTTCATTCAGTCACGTGCATTGAAAAATTTTCTCCTAAGATGTCCTGTTTAAACTATGTCAATTATATTTTTTCAAGTGGTTTTGGTATATTCCCAAGGCTGTACAACCATCACCACTAATTCTAGAACGTTTTCATCAGCCCCAAAGAAACCATGTACCCAATAGCAGTCACCGTGCCTTCCTCCCTGCTTCCAGTCCCTGGCAACGACTGATCTATTCTCTGTCTCTACGATTTGCCTATTCTGGATGTTTCATATAAATAGAATCATACAATATGTGGCCTTTTGTGTCTGACTCCTTTGACTTAGCATAGGGTTTTCAAGGTTCATCCATATTGTAGCATACATCAGTACTTCGCAGTTCTTCATGACTGAATAATATCATTGTGTGGATATAACACATTTTGTTTAAGCATTTGTCAGTTGATGGACATTAGAGTTGTTTCCACTTTTTGCCTGTTATGAATAATGTTGCTATAAACATTTACATACATGAATGTTTTTGTGTGAACTTATATTTTCAGTTTCCTTGGTTATATTCCTAAGAGTGAAATTGTTGGGTCACCTAGCTATGTTTACCTTTTTGAGGAACTAACAAATTGCATTCCAAAACAGCTGCCACTACATTCTGTTTTAAATATGTATTATTGTATATTTTCTTCATGGACTTTGAAAAATGTATTTTTATTTTCACTTCATTTTTAAATGTATTTAAATCTTATGTTTATCTGAACTTTGTTTTGAAATTAGAGATGAGGTAGGAAAAGAAGTCATATTTTTCTCTGAAGGGGCTCTTTTTCATCTGAGCACCATGTTTTTATTACTAGTTTAAAATGTCACCTTTACATATACTAAATTTCCATAGGTAATTAGACCTATTTTTGACCTTTTCTTTATTAGTATGAATTTTTATTTATGAACCAATACTACACTGTTTTCATTGTTTTAGTTTTCTTGTATAATTTCTGGCAGGACTAGTTCTCCCTCATTATCTGCTTTTTCAAAAAGGTTTCCAACTCATCTTGCTTGTTTATCCACTCTTACCGATGTCGTTTATTTGCCACTAGTAGTCCTTGGGGAGATTCACTTCTATCTCTCAAAAAACAGATAAGAAAAAATTTACAGAGTGAAGGGAGATGATGTTACTTGCTTTGCTCTACAATTTATGGAATATGATGTTAATTTAAATCCTGGCTCTTTTAGCCTGAGATCTTCCTTGATTGTTGCCTCATCAACTTACCATTGAGTTGGTAGGTATCTGGGTAAAGGCTAGTACATCTAGATTTGAACAATATATGCTACCTTTCCTCTGCTTAGAGTGTTAGGCTAATGATTTCAAATTTTACTTCTTTTCAACTCAGGTTCATGGTTTGGATGTATTAATTCAGAATTCAAATAATTATCTGTAAGTTATTAAACCAACTGTATAAAAGGAAGTGTATATAATTTACTAAATGATTCACTAAATTATAATAACAATAATTTAATAAGAGTGTTGAATACTGTTTGGCTGTTAAAAAATTACTTATATGTAGGTTACACCTGGGGTCTTTGGGTGCAGTCCTTCTGCCTTCTCTTATGAATCACTGTGAAGCTGTTATTGGTTCTTGAACAGGCCAATGATTTATTTGAAGTAATTCCACCTTGCAAAGAAACTGTGACAATCGTACGTTGCCAAGATGAAATGGAAGAGAGGTTGGACACCTGTAGGCCAGTTAAAATATGTGATACAAGCAAAACGATTTATGGCCTGGTGACGGGAGGAAGAACAGCATTGAGAAATAACACAAAAGGAAATTTGAAGGTGGAATCAAAGGAACATCATTGGATGTATTATTTTCAGCATGGGATATAGGATGTGGAGGCGTAACGACAGTTTCTTCACAATTTGCCTCTCCTAGAAGGCCTGTTTTCATGAATGTCCCTCAGCTCTGCTCTGGCCAGTGCTCTGTTGCCCTCCGTTTGCTTTATAATGATGTTTTTTACACTGAGGTACGTTGCTACTTTCACAAAATGTCAAGTGGCCTTATGCTTGTGGTGATTTCTCCTAGACCAGTCTGTGTGCTCTCTTAAGCAAGGAGTGTTCTGCTTATTTTGTGGAATCTAATGGAGGTATTCTAACTATGATAGGGTTTTAATAAATATTGTTGACTGACAGAGTGACCTGGGGAAGAGAAAGTGCCAAACGGGGAAGTGATGCAACACGGGAAGATTCAGGAAAATAGACAGAGTTCCCAAGTGCCTTTCTAATGACAAAAGTAGAAATAATCAAAGGAGACCTTCTGTGGGAGGTGGACTCTTCTAGAACAGACCACCCCACCATTTAATCAAGTCTGTTCAGTGTCCTGGGGAGCTATTTCTTCAGGCTACAGATGGTGCACACCAGGCCAAAAGCCTCCCACAGTCTTCATTAACACAAGGACGACACCTGCACGTGCACACAGGTGTGCAAACACACACACACACACACACACACACACATACACACACACACATACACACACACACAACAGTTGGTCAAAAAAAGACCCAACCCATGAGGAAAAAAAAAACACATTCCAAGAAAAAGAGATAGTTTATATGTTTCAGTTTCTCAGCATCTGCAGCTGGCATCTGTTTTAAGTTTGGTAATTTTTATTAAGGCAAAGTGACACACGCTGTCACAGGAACTGCTCCAGCTCACGCTCCCCAGCAGGTCACCGGGTATCCCCTGCTGTGCTGAGACATGATATGTTTCCTGCCAGTGGATGAGGAGGAGGGAAAGCTCTGCTCAGCATCAATTTCTAGTTTAACACGGAAACAGAGAAGCCATGGGTAGACATGTGAAATGCAGAGTACAGCTACCCCATTTAAGGAGTTTGTCCATTAATTTCACAAATGATTATTAAGTACTCAGATTCCCTCATAGTGATTGTATCTTCCTGTGGAGGTTAAGATAGTTGGCTTGCCATCAGCAGGGTGACTTGGCCTATGATTTTCATTTGCGGTCCATTCACATGGCCCATCTGTTCCACCACAACCCAGTCTCCATCTGAGATCAAGATGCCTGGGTTTGCGATTAGAGCCTGTATAATCAGAGATGAAAACAGGGCTAACTGGTCCACATTTCAACCAAATCAGTGGTTCTGAGCTTCATTAGCACCAATTAAGTGAATGGATGAATGGACCACAATATTTGGAGGTGAAGCCTGGCCACGAGAACTCGATCTCTGGCAAGCACTGGGACTAATTCCATTTTTATATGTTTTGGAGGAGTATCTGGTAGCAGTTGTGGCAATATATGTGGATCTTCTTTCAAGGACATCTTACTACACAGTA
The DNA here is from genome assembly GCF_001604975.1 of Cebus imitator. Lineage (NCBI taxonomy): Eukaryota > Metazoa > Chordata > Mammalia > Primates > Cebidae > Cebus > Cebus imitator. The sequence continues at coordinate 6,824,263 of NW_016107396.1, forward strand.
GTGAAAGAACAATGTTGCAAGCACCTTTTTCTGGAGTAACAACTGTGGCTCATGTTACCCACTTGAGATTGATCCTGATGTCTGCTCAACACTGAGAAAATGAGGAAAAAATAAAGTGGGGGCTGAGACTGGAGATTTCTAGACACCCATCTGGTGCCCTGCAGGACATGAATACTCTCAAAAGGTAGACATTGTAGAGTTCTAGACAGACAGTAGCAGTAGCCTTTAAATGACAATCAGTCTCTTCTCGAAGGGTGGATTGGGCAATTTGGCTTGAGCTGCTTCCCTTTCAAAATAAGCAGAAGCCCTCTTGCAGGTGTTTGAGAAATTGTGCCAAAGTCCTTCCATTGCTGCGATGACAATGAGCTTCCTAAGTCTTTTGAATTCTAAATGCTGAATCTCTTCTAGAGACTTCCTGTAGGTAGCTTGGATCCTGTGACAGAAGGCTATGACTGTACCATTTCCTCAATAGTGACCTACCCTATTTGCCAGCCTGATCCTGCTGTCTCTCTCTCTGTCACTCGCCAACTCATTTGATCTCAGGACAGGCCTTAATCTCTGTGAGGTTCAATTCCTTCTGTATAGCTCACAGAAAAAAAGACTGTCCTTCTGGAAGCAGGAAACCACTCAGCCTAGAAAGTCTTCGCTGAACACAGCTGGAATATAAATAAAACAAGAGGCCGGGCATGGTGGCTCACACCTGTAATCTCAGCACTTTGGGAGGCCGAGGTGGGCAGATCACTAGGTCAGGAGTTCAAGACCAGCCTGGCCAATGTGGTGAAACCCATCTCTACTAACAATATAAAAATTAGGTGGGCCTGGTGGTGCTTGCCTGTAATCCCAGCTACTTGGGAGGCTGAGGCAGGAAAAGCACTTGAATCTGGGAGGCAGAGGCTGCAGTGAGCTGAGATTACACCACTGCACTCCAGCCTAGGTGACAGAGCAAGACTCCGTCTCAAACAACAGCAACAGCAACAACTACAACAAGATATATGGAGTGTGTACTGCGGTGCTCTGCCCAGATTCCTCCTTAAGGCTGATGTATCCAAGACCTGCTTTTGGGATTAACAGCTGCTGATGGCTCAAAGCAGCTCTCTTTACTGGAAATTGCCCTCAGCAGCAGAAAACTGACTCACTCAAGGTTACATTTCCTTTCAGAAGTGACCTACAACCAATGATTTCCTTTTGGAGGGAGTCCTAAGCCTGTCCTCCGTGCTTCATTATGGGACAATTCTGAAAGGTTATCTCAGTTCCAGAGTTCACTGTAGAAGCCTCCGGAGTTCTGTTGTAACCTCATGTGGGCCAGCTTCTCCCCCTGCCCAATCCTATCTTTTCCAGTTCTTAACAGCTGTGTCTTCCAAAAACGTTTCTAAAAATACCTTCTGCATGCAATGGTTCATTTTCAGAGTCTATTTCCAGGGAACCCAATGAAGACAGCTGGAACCAGGAGTGGTCGTAGGACATAGATTCTAAGAGAAAAATTATTTGCCAGCTGAATGACAATGAGGACCCCATGACTATTTCTAAGTGGAATATGGAGATTCCCTCCTGTGTCATATTGGTGTAATTGTTAAAACTTCCACTAGTAGCAAATTGGGTTGGGCTATTGGTAGAAGGAGACAGACTGGATAATGCAAGATCTCTGGTTCTTAAGAAGTACAAGGAATTATAACTGCAGTGACTTTGGAATTGGGTGGTTGTTGCAGAGCAACACATTCATGAAAAAGGGATAATGAAGGGCTCAGGTGATTACCAATTCAAGACAAAATGTGGAAACTAGAGAGCCTCATTGGCAATATTTAAGGAAATCCTAATCTCTTGCAGCTGGAGGGTAGACGGAGAGGAGGACCAGCTCAGGACTTAATCATAGGAAGAGTGGAGCTTCAGAGGATGTTAAACTCACATTCTGGCAATTCTCCTGAGCCAACGTTGGGGCCCAAATAGGAGAAAAATGGGATCCTGAGACCTGGGCTCGGGACACCTGGGTAGATGAGGTTGTGAACTTTGAAATCCTCAATTTTCTCAAATCTGCTGGGCTTGCAAAGTGACATACCTTTCTTTGTCAAAAAATAAGTGGCTCTACTTAAAGAATATGCAGAAGCCTTGACAATGAGGGAAATAGTTAGACCTCCCCTCACTCCCAAGATCTACCCTTTTTATTCTTGGCATTCAGACAAAAGACACTAGTAAATTCTCAGCACAGCTTGAGTGAGGATAGGTTGGGCCAGCTAAGGAAGGAGACAGACTATACATCAAAGGAGCTGCAGGATCTGGCTTATAGAGATCAGCAAGGGTGGAAAAGTATGCGTGGGCCTGGTTCCTGAGGGTTCTGGATCAGGGAGCAGTGGAGCATACAGTTGGATAAGAGGGGATTATTCATATAGGAGCACTCTCCCATGATACAGAATTAAACACCCTGGCAAGGACTCTGGATACAGTACTAATATGCTGCTAGGATGCCTCTGGAACCTTGGAAAATGTGATGGTCCATATTAAGTAAAGTGGAGACAGAACTTTCCTGCCAGATGGTGGAGGAAAGAAAAGTCTCGGAGTGTCAGATGTGCTAGAGTGGATATACAATGTAAGGCCAAAAACCCATCAGCTGCCTCTGCTCCATTGGAGAGCCTGGAGGACCCTGTGTTTGTCAATAAGGAATGTGCCTGAGAGAGGATCAGCAGCAATGTTGGGAAGACCAATAGTGCCTGACCTCTGTTGGCCCAGGACTGACGAAGGCGATGCTGTGAGAATACCGGGCTCTCTGAGCACAGTGGAAACAGATAAGATCTCAACATAATTGAGGATAGGTGGCAGTGCCTAACAATCAGAGAAGTAGGTAGGCAGTTATTACAAGGAATGGTAATATTGCAGTGGCAGTCATGTGGCCCAACCTGTGGAGAGCTGTGGAGATGGATATTCAGGGGCTTATAGCTGTCTTACAAAAAGTTTTGAGACCTGATCCAGTTCTCAGATCTGGAACCCAGTAACTGAGGGAGAGGTTAGGTCCTTATGAGAAGGGACTCTGCAATGCTGTCTGCAATACTGTCACAGGTATCTAGTAGTAATTCCCCCATTCTGTACCCAGAGAGGCCTATGACTATTTATTTGTGTGAATTAGGGAAAAGAGAATACCTAGACCTTTCAAAAATTATTGGTCACAAGATCTGAATTGGCATTGATGCCTGACCCAAAATGCCATTGTGACTCTCCATTAGAATGAGGACTCATGGTTGGCTGGGAATAAGTGGCATTTTGACTCAGATCCATTCACAGTGAATCTGTTCAGTCAGTGGACCTACATAATGGTTACTTCCCTGGCCCCTGAGTTTATAACTGTAATGCACACATTTGATAGTAGAACCCTCACACTGCTTTATTGGCCTGTGGTTAAGAGGTATCAGAGTGGGAAATGCCAACTGGAAGCCCTCGAAGCAGGCTTTTTACATTACAGCCCCATCCCTTAGCAAAGATAATACATCAAAATCAATAATACATTCTAGGGAAAAAAGTAGAGATTAATGACACCTTTAAAGATATTAAGAATGCACAGGCAGTGGTCTCTGTTATTTCTTAATTTAATTAATCATTTTGGCCTTTATAAAAATTGGATAGGTTGCCCAAGTTGTACCCTCTTGCAGCAACCTCATGTAGAATCTTTGCAGGAGCAGAATGACATGGCATGCAGCCACTGATCTGGCAAATACATTCTTTTCTAGTTATCAAAAGGATTATTGTATGCAGCTCCCATTTGTGTGAAATAAACAACAATATGCATTTACAGTCCTGCCTCAGGGCTTTGTTAATTCCTCCACTCCGTGTGAAAGAATGGGGCTATCTGGACATTCCTCAGAGCATGGTGTCTGATGATGACATTCTGCTAATTGGAACAGATTAGCAAGAAATAGCAAGTGTGTTAGAAGCTTTAATAAGACAGCCACACCAGAGAGTGGATGGTAAACCCTTTGAAGATTCAGGGACCTAGTGAATCAATAGCATTTTTTAGGAATTCAGTGTTCTGGGTTATGTTGGGGCATACTCTCCAAATTAAGAACAAATTGCTGCATCTTACATCTCTCACCAGTATAGAAAAAAAAAGCATAACACTTACTAGGCTTCTTCAGGTTCTGGAAGCAGCATATTCCACACTTGGACTATGTCTCAGACTGATTTGCTGAGTGGTGATGTGAGGGGTTGCCAGATTTGAGTGGGGCCTAGAGCACGAAAGAGCTCTGCAGTGTGCTCAGACCATTTAACAGACTCCATGGTGTCAAATGTATCTGTGGTGGAAAAAGATGCCATGTAGTGTTGATGGCAAAGGCCAACAGGAGAATCACAGTGTAAACTCTTAGTGTTTTAGAGCAAGGCCTGCCATACAACAGTCACAAAAACACCTCCTGGGTTGCTACTATGCTTTGATGAAGATGAAGCAGCTGATCATCAGACAGAGAGTAACCATGTGGCCAGTGCTGTTCATCTTAAGGTGGGTTCTGACACTGTCCCTGTTGTACCAGCCCTCTCCCACAGCTCTCACTGTGGCTGCATGGGGTAAGGAGAAGCCTGTGCCAGATGGTAGAGGAGGAAAAGGCTGAATGTCGTCATGGGTCAGCTTGTGTGTACGAATGCAAACTGAAAATGCTGCTACACTACAACTCCACTTAGGAGCCTTTGAAAGATAGCGCTAAGAGAAAAATGTTCCCACTGGGCAAAGTTCTGGGGGTGGAGTGCATCCATTTTATGTGGGAAGAGAAGTAGCTTGAGATAAGAATGTACATGGACCCAAGCAGTTTGAAAGATAATGGACAAGAGGGTCTGGGAAAGTGGACCATGGATAGACCTATGGACCATGGATAGGGCATAAAGTTTTTTTTGTTGTTGTTGTTTTTTTGAGACGGAGTTTCGCTCTTGATACCCAGGCTGGAGTGCAATGACGCGATCTCGGCTCACCACAACCTCCGCCTCCTGGGTTCAAGCAATTCTCCTACCTCAGCCTCCCGAGTAGCTGGGGCTATAGGCACGCACCACCATGCCCAGCTAAATTTTGTATTTTTAGTAGAGACGGGGTTTTGCCATGTTGACCAGGATGATCTCTTGACCTCATGATCCACCCGCCTCGGCCTCCCAAAGTGCTGGGATTATAGGCATGAGCCACCGCTCTCAGCTGAGAATGGGCATAAAGTTTTAAGATCTTTGTATTAAAGCCTACCTGAGTGTATTCACCATGGGAGAGGCAATAAACAGCCAAGCAAACAGAACCACTCATTAGTTGACATCAGAGACCCGCTGATCAGTCTTTGACAGTAGAGGAACAATGGGAACATGAGTAGAGTAGTCATGGTAACAGGGATAGGGCTATGATTGCCCTAACAATTTGGAATTCCTCTCCTACTAACTGAGACTGATCTAGCTACTGCTGCTACCAAATACCCAACCTTCCAGCAACAAGCAGAGCCTCTAATGACACTATGTCTGGAGGGGGAAACACCAGACACCTGATGGAAAGTTGATTACTTTGGAGCTCTTGCACACTCGAAAAGACAGCAATTCATCTTTACTGTTGTGTACACATATTCTGGGTGTGAATTTGTCTTTCCTGCCCCCAGAGCCTCTTCCCAGCACCATTATCTCAGGCCTTACAGAAGGTTTGATTCATCAGTGTGGGATGCTGCACAGCATTGCCTCTGACTGATGCACCCATTTAACAGCAAAGGCTGTGTGGCATTGGGTCCATGACTCGGGAACCTGGTCCCACCCCACGGGAAACTGCTGGCCGGATGGAGTGTCATGATGGATTTTAATATATAATTCAGACGTCCCCTAAGGATGGGGCACCATTCTCCAAAATGTGGTATACACCATCAGCTTAGGCCCTATTCATTCTGGCTTCCAGAGAAGAATGCTTTCACTAGGGAATGGTAGAAGCACCATGAACTTGAAAGTATGGCTGCTATCTGGTCCCTTCAGGTTCCCTGTGCCAAGAAGACAACAGGAAAGGAGTCCTGGCAGGGGGAATTCATCTTGATCATCAGGAGGAACTAGGGCTACTGCTGCGCAAAGAGCACAGGAAAGAACGTAATTATTGCTCACATACCCAAAGTAAATAATTATAACAGCCATGGCCTATGAAATGCAAGGTGACCAGGGATAAGGGTTTGCATCACCATACCAGGAGTTGCCCAAACCAGTAGAGGGTCTCGCGGAGAGTGAGGGGAATGTAGAATGGAATATAGAGGAGGAATGACGACCGTCAGTTATGACTTTGAGGTCAGCTGCAGCAGCAGTATTTTAGTTCATTTCCTATTCTTTCTGAAAAGTCCCTGGGAAACAAGATCAGTTAGAATGTGGAGAAGCAGTTATTAGATGGGGAAAATTTATGGTAAGAAGCAAGTGGATCTAGGTGCAGGGGATAAACTGTGGTGGATACTGTGGTGCTCTGCCTAGATCCCCTTTTCAGGGTTTATGTATCGAGATTCTCTCCCCCACTGCAATCTCCTGGTATAGTCCCTCAATGGTGATGCCTGCTGAGGGCTTGCAGCTGTGCCCTGGCAGGAGCTGCCCTTGGCAGCATGGAATGCCCTATCCAATGTGACATTCCCTCCCAGAGGTAGTCTCTGGTCAATGACTGGTTTATGTGGACATGCCAGATCCAACCCCTTGCCTCAATCTGGGGTAACTCTGAAGGGCATTTCTGCCCAAAAGGTCCAGATGGCAAGCTGAGGCCTCTACTGTTACTTCATTTCAGGTCAGCATCACTCTTTGCATGATCCTAGCCTGCTTACTTTCTCGTGGGTGTCTCTCTGAGAATATTTCCCCATCAAACTTCTGTGTGCAATTCTCCATCTCAAAATCTGTTTCCAAGGAACTTGAATGAAGACAATGTATAAAGTTCTCAGCAACATGCTGATGTACAGAAGACACCCCGTAAGTGTCAGGTCTGTCTCTTTCCCTCTCTTATTCCTTACTTGAAAGCACAGCTCTTATCTGTAATATCATGAATATTTACCGAAGAGTCATAATATAATTGATCCTGGTAAGAAGGAAGAATGAGAATGTGGATGTGGTAAGCTTTCAGGAGGCACAAAACCCAAAGCCTCACAGGCTGAAGCAATGAACTGATGCCCTGAACATGCAACATGGCAGGTATTTTACTACTCATGTTGTGTACGTTGCCAGAGGTGGATACGAGTCTTCCATTTGACAAGGAAACTGACACCGAAGAGGAGAAAATCTGTCCACTCTCTAGGGTGTCCTACTGCTTCTTGGAAGCCCTCTTACTTCACAAATGTTTTTATTTTCCTAGCAGCACATCATTGCCAAACAACACCCGGATTGCAGTAAGCAGTCCAGATACCATGGTCTATAGTGTGCCGTGATCTCAGAAAAGCAGGTGTGCACTACTGCACACTGAAACTGCATTCCAAATGCTGAAAAACAAGCAAGTGAGCTTTTCCTTCTAAGTTCTAATAAAGATAATTGTGTCAGAAAACCAAACTTTTTAAAGTGGCACAAAAAATAGAAAGGATGAATAAGACCCAGTAGCCAGTGTTTGCTAGCATAGTAGTATGACGTTTTAAGGGGTACAAAAAATATAAAGAATAAGTCAGACCTAGTATTTATTAGCAAAACCATGTGATGCTACCCAAAAGTAATTTAATTATACATTTTAAAAATAACTAAAAGATTACAGTTGGGTTGTTTGTAACACAAAGGATAAATGCTTGAGGTGATGGACACCCCATTTACCCTGATGTGATTATTACACATTGTATGCCTGTATCAAAATATCTCACATAACTCATAAATACATATACCTACTATGAACCCACAAAAATTAAAAATAAAAGAATTATTTTAAAAAAAGAAAGAAAATTAAACTTTTTCGAGGTGTGAGCTGGAGGTAGAGTTAATACGCTACAGTGTACTTTGGCTGAACAGAAATAATGTGATTACTTATTGTGACATTGTCATCAAGGACATATGGACGGATTAACTGCAAGAATCAGTTTCGGACATGATCTTCCCTGGAGAATTCACTACAGTTTATTTCTCTGTCTTTTCACAACCTTGGAGTCTGATGGCCGATATTTTCCTGAGTAACATGTGCCTAGGGAGCTGTTAGAGGATGTAGAGAGAAATCTGTTTTGACTTGTTACTTATAATATGCAAGGAAGTGCAGAGAGAAAGGAAGAGAGAGAGAAGGAGAGGAGAAAAAGAAAAGAGAGATCCGGCAGAGGGAGAACGTAAGTCCTTGTTTTCTCCTCTGTGCCAAGTAGGTATATGCTGCTGCTAGGAGCATTTGGCCAGACTGGAGGTCAGCAATCACAGCAGTCTAGTTGTGGCTTGGGGCCAGTGGGAGGCAGGATGCGTGGCAGACTGAGCATGGGTGAGGGGCAGGCGGAACTGGGAAGTACTAGAAGCAAATTGTTGCAGCCAGCATAGAGATTAGTAATTAAAGTTTAAGATCTGTGTGGCGAGGAATGACAAAAAAAATTCCTCTTCGCACTGCTATTGGGTTTTGAGGTGAATGTGTTTCTGATACATTTGCTGAAATGAAAAAAATTTAAAATAATAGGACTATCCATTGGTGATCCATGTGGCTGCTCATAGACGGCCCCTATTTATGTAAAATAAGAGCGTGAACTCCTCCCTCTTCCAGGTCGTCTTCCTCTAGCTCCTGTGGATATGATGGTCTGGGTCTTTTCTGTTCCTGGTCACTGCAGGCCCCAGCTTGCTTCCGCTCTTGCCTTCATCTGCCCGCTTGACCCTGGGCCTCTGCTGCCTTTGCCACTCCTAAAACTTGGGACAATTCCTCTCTTGCTTTATTGGCTTTATTCCCCCAAGTTACTGCTCCTACAAGGGTTCGCTGTGCGGCAGCTTTCATTGAAGCTTGGGGACAGAGGAGAGGGGTCACAGAATAGGCAATAACAGGAAGGCCCTCGGAGCATGTTCTTGCCTGTGGCCTTCACCAGCTGCTGTGAGGCATGGCGGTCCTGTGGTTATGTTCTCTTCTCCCTGTTTCTTGTCTGAATTCCAGTCCTGCCCCACTCCTTTAACCTCAAGCACTGTGTCTTAGTCCATGTGGGCTGCTGTACCAAAATACCTTAAACTAGGTGATTGATAACTAATAGAAATCTATTTCTCACAGTTCTGGAAGTTAGAAAGTCCAAGGTGAAAGAGCTGGCAGATTTCGTGTCGGGTGAGGCTGCTGTCTGCTTCCAAGATGGTGCCTTGTTCCTGTGCCCTCAGGAGGGGACCAACGCTGTGTCTTCACATGGCAAAAAGGACAAAAAGGCAAGGCAGCGCCCTGAAGCCTCTTTTATAAAAGTGTTAATCCCACACACAAGGGCAGAGTCCTCATGAGCTAATCACCTGTCCAAATTCCCACCTTCGAGTATACCATCACCTTGGTAATTAGGTTTCAACATATACATTGTGTAGGGACACATACATTCAAACCACAGCAGGTTGTAATTAAGCACCAGGCCTAAGCTCCCTGCTTTCATGGCGGCTGATCTTCCACTAGATTTGGGACCTCTGATTAGTCTCCTCACCCCGTTCTGAGTCCCTTCTGTGTAGTGAGTGTTTAATAGTCATACACAGCACCCCAAGCAGGTTCCTAACTTTCATAGTGGAACTTGAGCCTTCGACTTCTGATTCCTCACTTGACAGTTTCTCTATTCACTTTTCTTTCCCCATGCTGGGGGTCACTGAGCCTTCTGATTTACATCAAGCTAATCTCTGTAGACTCATGTTGAGGGCATCAGTTCCTTTGTATGCAAAATGAGAAGGCTTTGATCTAGAATCTTCCTTTACAAGTTTAAACCAGAGACCAGAAAAATTGATATATATGTGTGTGTGTGTGTGTATATATATATATATATATATATATATATAATTTACATATATATGTATGTAAGATTATTCATTTTAGTTTAGGTTGTGATGGGAAAATTATGGAAAAGAACAAAACTGTCTATCAGTAGAGACAAAATTGGATAGATTATGGTTCATAATACAATAATGTATTATACAACCATGAAAAAGAATAAAAAGTCTCTATATTTGCTTTTCATGAATAATGTCAACAGTTTATTATAAATTGAAAAAGCATCATCTAGGCTGGGCACAGTGACTCATGCCTGTAATCCCAGCACTTTGGAAGGCCACAGCGGGTGGATCACAAGGTCAGGAGTTTGAGACTAGCCCAGCCAACATGGTGAAACCTTGTTTCTACTAAAAGTACAAAAATTAGCCGAGCATGGTGGTATGCACCTGTAGTCCCAGCTACTCGTGAGGCTGAGGCAGGAGAATTGCTTAAACCCGGGAGGTGAAAGTTGCAATGAGCCAAGATTACGCCACTGCACTCCAACCTGGGCAACAGAGCAAGACAAAAAACAAACAAACAGAAAAAGAAAAAGCACCATCTGAATCAAAAGATAGAATATGATTTTTAAGTCTTTCTCTTTATTCCTCATTCCCTTCCTCTCTCTTTGTTTCTCTCTCAATGTAGAAATAACTTGATAAACACAGAAGAAAGTCAAAAGGAAAGTCTTCAAACTGCTTCTCACTGGTGGAGTTGGGAGGTGTGCTTTTAAATCTCACTTTATGGAATTTTCCAATGAGGTAGTTAAGTTGTGGAATTATGAATGTCTCTTTTTAAAAATATTCTTCAAGTTAAATATTTACAATTACAGCATAATAGGAAACCAACTGACAAAAATGAAGAGATTAGGCTAAATGTTCTTCAGATATTGTCAAGTTTTACTATTCTGGAATATGTATTTTCATGTCAGGAACAAATCAGATTTTTAAAATATAAAATGCCTAAAATAATTTCTAGACAATATTAGGCATTTAAAATATGTAACTCTTATCTAAAAATGTAATTTGATCCTTTAATATATCCTATTGCTTCTTATATTCTTTTTTATTTTTATGGTTTTTGAAGATGTTCATTGGTTTACAAGTGTTAGTGAAATTGAAAGTTTTCTCTAGATACTTCACAAGTAATTAAACGTATACTTACACAATAGTTATTTCTTGATTCGCTTAACATCTAGCCAAGTGCATGTAATGTGTTTAACCATCTTTATTCGGCCAGCAAATTAACCACATGGCATTCCTGTGATCAAGGTGAGGCATAGATAGGGAAAGAGACAGCTCCTAACCCCTTGGCCTGCAGCCCTGTAGTCTCCCTACACTATTTAGCCCAGGTCGTAGTCTTTGCCACATGGAGGCTGAACCTTTTTTGGTGCCTGCCTGCCTGCTTGGTCATCTCCCCCTCGTTCCACTCAAGACCACTGAGTTTTCAGAAGTAAATGAGCATGAGAAAAAATACAGGATTTTGGCCTTTCAGGTATACTTGTCAGTGAAGCCACTGACCCTCTGCTACAGGTCTTTATTGCAACCTGTGGCCACCAGACTGTCATCCCTTGATGCCTGTGCACCTATGGTAATCCCACATGTGTCCCTCTGGCATGTGACCTGCCTGCTAGTAAACCCCCAGTCTTTCAGTTTACTCAAAAAATACTAGATTTGGCCCTTTAAGAAACGGAATTCACTCTCTCAGATCAAGACAAGAGTCTGCTTATTCCATGGAAGCAGTAATTCAGTTATAGTTGTCCTGATGGCCTAAAAAAGTCAGTGCTGCTTCCAGAGGTGCCTGATTTATTCCCGGAATGTAATTTACGTACTGGGAAAATCTGATTTGGTGATTCTTTGTTCTGTGAAACTCAGTGGCCGGTCAAAAATGGAGAATTCAGTGTATGACCTTGGAATATGTGGCAAAGATGCAACACCACTCAAAATGGAAATAAAAAATCTTCCACATTCCAGAAGAGATTTTTTTGTGTGTGCATTTTTCTTCTGGTTTAGTTTTGTGATCCTTGATCTAGGGAAGAGAGTTTCTCTAACACAAGTCTGCTCCCAGCATAACAATTCATTCCCACAATATCTTACGTAATTCAATCACCGTGCGACCGTTCCTGAAGAAAGAACTGATAGCAACGACCCACATATCTTTTACTTTTGGAGTACAGACCATTTCCTTTTCATTTATTCTCTTGCCATGTTTGTTTTCAATCTGTCCAGGGAATATGTTAGAGATTTGGAGTTAAACGTGTATCATCACTCAAGTGGTGAATGTCCTCATTTTTCACCTCTCCAAAAATGACTAACAGTATAAACCAGAAGCAGAAGATAAAAAGGTTGTAGTTTGTCACCAGGGAATGCTCCCTCTGGGCCCACCCTCACTCTCTTACCCTCCATCTCCCCTGCAATCCCTGTCCTTCCCTCCTTTGAGCTTGATTTTTGTGTTAAGAGGTTTTGTGACTTAATGGAGAGTGGTTTTTGAATTAGGCATTTTAGGAAAGCATGAAAAAGAAATAGAATGTAAGGTCCTCGCTCTTGGAATGCCTTCTGTATCCTGTAATCTTTTCTCTTTCTCTTTTGAAGATTTTAAGCATAGTCGCTCAACTGTCCTCCTCTCTTTTTTGCGTCTGCCTTGAGAGGACAGTGAGATGATCACATTTGATTTCTCATTAGGAACATACGAACAGGCTTAGACACTTTTAAAATGTTAATTAGTACCAAGTATGACTCAGGTAGACTCTCATACGGCTTTGGGACTAAGACCTTGGGTAACAGGGAATTTTGACCAGCATGGACAATGAAGGGAGCTGGCAACTTCTTTTTTAAATCTGAAAAAGCTAAAATTCAGCTGCTTTTAGTTTTGTCACCAGTCTGTTTGCTGGCAAGTTGGATTTCTGAGTCAGATAGTGCTGCATTTAGGGACGTCAACAGCACTCATTGACACCGTTTGCCAGATAGTGCTCCTGTGTTTAAGCTTGCAAAATGTCTTTTTTCTATGTCCTAGGAAAGTTAAGAGAAAGTTCATATTGCTTAGACTCCTTTCTGATGCTTGGCATACAGTAGATGCTCAAAAATATATTTGTTGATTAAACCAAATAAAATGCAGGAAAAAAACCCTAATTTCCATAGCTCTAAGACAGTCATCCCCTCCTTTAAATGAGCAGGAATATCAGGCCCCATTTAGTTTAAACTTCTGCATACATTTCCCTTTCTTCTTCACATTTGCTGGTTAGTGATTATGCTTTGAATTAGTAAGGAGATGGGCGAAGGGATGAGTGAGCCCTGCCACATTTTGGTTTGTTGAATATTGCAAACTGCTTTGAGTTCAAAAAAACCCAGAGCATGTTTGGCAAAGCCCTTTCCCCTCAATGTTTTAAGAGCATGTGGACTTAGATGGAAATTTAATCTGCATGTTCATTTACACGTAACTCATCAAAACATTTTAAACAGTGCTTTGAAGTCTGCAGAGCCTTTTCAATCTTTTTTATGGAAACCTTTGAAGCATTTTGGGAGTTTTCATGGAAATCTGTGTTTGGCTAAGACCAAGCTGGACCCTCTTTCCATACTCCTCAAATATTTCATATTGATCTAAATATTGCACCCTATATTCACATGGGTTCTGTTGCTGTGACAACCCATTCCTCCGTTTCTAAATGAATTTTTATTAAACTTTATAGAGAAATGAACAAAATAATTAAAATTTGAAAGGAACAAAAAGAAAACCAGTCAGCTTTTGATGGATAAAAGCTAGACAAAGTCAACCATTGATGGTATTCTGATAGAATATAAAGGTGCCATGGGCCATTCACACTGGCCCTAAGAAAAATATTTCTATTTTGTGCGAGAATGATTCACGTCTCTATTAGTTATAAAACTCAAAATGCTAGAAACATTTGTTGAGTTTCAGTTAGATTTTTAAAATATTGACAAATTGCTGACAGGAAGGCATGGTCATGTTTGCATTTTGGATAGGCAGTTGCTGCAGCAGTGGAGGATGGATCCCAGGGCTGGCTGATTTAGCTGTATACTGCAGTAGTCCATATGCTAAAGTGGGCAAGCAGGCACAGATCTGAGAAATATTTAAAAAGTAAGTTAGCAGGTCTGGACGATGACAGATGAACTTAGGTGAGTAAGTGGATAGCAGTGATAGCAAGTTAGGTTAGGAATGTAGGATAAAGAGCAGTGATATGGTTTTTATCTGTGTCCCCACTCAAAACTCATGTCAAATCGTAATTCTGTATGTTGGAGGTGGGGCCTGGTGGAGGTGATTAGATCATGGGGGTGGATCTTTCATGTATGGTTTAGCACCATCCCCTTGATGCCATCCTCATGTCTCACAAGATCTGGTTTTTTAAAGTGTGTGGCATCTCCTCCCTGGCTGTCTCTCTTGCTCCTGCTCTGGCCATGTGACAGTGCCTGCTCCTAGTTCACCTTCTGCCATGATTGTAAGTTTCCTGAGGCTTCCCCAGAAGCTGATCAGATTATAGCATCATGCTTCATGTATAGCCTGCTGAACCCAGAGCTAACTGAGCCTCTTTTTTAAATGAATTATCCAGTCTCAGAGGTTTCTTTATAGCAATGTAAGAATGGCCTAATACAAGCAGGTTTGGAAAGAAAGAAAGATGATTAGCTCAATTATAGACATGTTGACTCCTACATGTAAATGGAGATGTAAGGAGATATTTGACTTACGATTTTGAAGCTGTGGGGAGACATCAGGCTGGATAACAATTTGTCAGTCACCAGCTTATAGCTGGGTACTTATCGGTGAGAGGTGGGTAAGCCCAGTTGTGAAGGTTTATAGACCAAGTCCATACTTTTAGAGATGGAGGAGATCTGGGGGAGGGCACAGCATAAAGGGAGAGAACCTTTCTGGGTGGTAGTGATATGAGCATGCTTTTAGGCTGAGGAAAGTGAGCCTGCTTAGAGAATGGAACATCTGAAGAGTTAGGGTTGAGCTGGAATTTCCCAGGGAAAAAAATGGTAGGAACAAGGCGGAGGACTCGGTCAGCATTAGGTCAAGTTTTGGCAGATAGGAGAAAGAACCTGTTCTCTGAAACCAAAGGAGAAGATGATAAAATTTTAAGATGGATGCATATGTATGTGTGAGTGTATATGCTTTAATTTTCTCAAGAAGTGATAGCCAGTGTGATTGTCATCAATTAGAAATATGAACATACTTGAAATATTAAAAAGTTAGAGGAAAATGGAGAATAGTCAGTGTACATTGATGTGGGGTAAAACATGCATGTAATAATTGCTCAGAGAAATAAGAGGCAACTGGCCTTGAATTAATCATTTGCAGTGACTCTTACAGTTGCAAGCAACAAAAAACCAACCAAGGATTAAGAAAAAAAAGCATATGTGTTGGCCTACATGGTTAGCTATCAAACAGTGTCTTCGGGAATCTTCAGCCTCCACTTACCTCTGAGTTGCTTTAATTTGGAAACAGGTGCTTCTGTGTGGTAGCAGCAGATCCGGACTTATATATCCTTTTGGAAAGATAAGGTTGAGTTTGAAGTGCTGGAGTTTAAGATTTCTGACATGGAAAACTGGGGAATAACATGTTGCAGAGTCTGGCCACACTAATAGTTAATTCAAGTAAGGTAGGGAGAGAGGTAGTTTGAAGTGAAGAATCCAATGAAGCGTGAGACTAGGGTCGGGGAACTGTCACAAGGACACATTTATGATGATGTCGGGGTTGGCATAGAGAAATCTACTTTGAAGGAGATGCCAGATTTCCAGGAATGAAAAGGAGTGATTGGGAGGTTGCTTGATGACAGTAATAAGAAAAAAAAATACATGATATAAGTGGATGTTATAAGCAAGTGAGGACAAGGTTTATGTTTGGAGGAGCACTATGAATTAAAAGAATCCTGACTTCTAAGTCTTGGAACCCAGATCTAATTAATTCAGATTAAATATTGGTATATTTGGCAAAACTGAAGAGAGGGCATGGGTGAACCGAGCTGGCTGAGAGACTGGAATCAAGTTTTTCTTCACAGATGACACTGTCTTTCTCTACCACTCATTTTGCATCTCTTCATCATTTGGACCTATTCTGCAAAAGATGACAGCTCATGTGTTTACAGTGTTGCCACACAAGAAGAACTCTTCCCTTCTCTTAGCTCTAATGGGAAACATTTCAGGGGAGGACTCTGGCACAGCCCAGTTAGGTGCTCACCACTGGTTCGAATGCAGCCAATGATGTTGGGTGGCTATGATTGCTACAGTTAGGGTTGAGGCCAGCCCTACTCTAATCACTACGCCAGGGAGGTGGGACCTATGAGACAGTCTTCACAATAAAACCCAAGTTCTTACAATAACCTGTAGGCCTCCATGATCGGATTCCCTGCTAGCTCCTTGCCTTTGCCCACATTCCTGCCCCACAGATTTCACTGTCCTTCCCTGGTTAGATAAATGTGCTTCAGATCAGAATCTTTGCCTCTGCTGTTCCATAGAAATGGTTTCTCTCCAGATGCTCGCATGGCTCAATTCCTTACTTCATTCTTGTCTCTATTTATAAATCCATCGCTATTCAGAGAGGTCTTTCCTGGTCATTTTAACCAAAACTGTGCTTCCTCCCCATCTAATCTCTAGCTTCTCTTGCTTGTTTCTTCATAACATGTGTTATTTCTTTACATATTATATATTTATCTTGTCTACCCCAAGAGAATGTAAGCCCTATGGGAATAGAAATATTTGTCTGTTTGGCTTATTGCTGTATCTTCAGCTGTTCAAGTGCTGCCTGCTTCCTGGCCTCAAGGTGGGACAGTTTTGCAGTGAGATTTAAATTTCAAAACTCACTTTCCTCAACAATTAGGCCAATCCTTGTTTGGCTTCATCCCCTTCTCCACCCTGCTTCACTCCCTTTCTTACAAAAGAGTTTCCTGAGAATGTTCCCACGCTGAATCACATACAACTGAATCTCTGTCTCAGGATCTGTTTCTGGGGAAAATAATGTAAGACATTTCCATTCAAGTTACCTGCTTTATATATTATCTACTGATTATATATATATATATATGTGTGTGTATCTACTGATAATATATATATATCTACTGATAATATATATCTCTACTGATAATGTGTATATATATTATCTACTGATTATATATATATTATCTACTGATTATATATATTATATATTATCTACTGACTATATATATCTACTAGATGATATATATATCTACTGATAATATATACATTATCTACTGATTATATATATTATGTACTGATTATATTATGTACTGATTATATATATGATCTACTGATTATATATATATAAAATCTACTGATTATATATATAAAATCTACTAATAATATATATAAAATCTACTGATAATACATACATATAATCTACTGATAATATATAATCTACTGAAAATATATATAATCAACTGATAATATATACATAATCTACTGATTATATATAATCTACTGATAATGTATATATTATCTACTGATACATATTATCTACTGATTATATATACGTATTATCTGCTGATTTTATATATATATATATATAGAGAGAGAAAGTTTCTAGGGAAACTAATGTAAGATATTTGCATTTAAGTTACCTGCTTTGTATGTTATCTACTGATTATATGTATAATCAGTACATATATATATATAGACAAAGTATACATATATATATATATATATATATATATATGTAGACAGAAAGAGAGAGAGAGCCAGTGACAATTTAATGTGCACTTTCTTAGTTAGTGGTACCTGCTTGTGGTTGTGTCCCTTATGTTTGGGTCTCTAACCACATGAGCATCGTAGAGGCAACCAGAAAATTTCAACAGTTTTCCTCAGGGCAAAACAAAGATCTAAATCATCCCTGAACAACAAAAATGCAATACAAGTCGCATATGTGATTCTAAATTTTCCAGTTAAATTGCACACATTAAAAAAACTAAAAAGATTTTAAAAAGGTAAAAGTACTTTTAATTATATATTTTATTTAATCTAATAATTCAAAATACTGCCACTTTGACATGTAATCAGTATAAGATTATTTAGATATTTTATGTTCTTTGTTTTTAGGAATAGCTCTTGGAAATTAGATGTACAACACATCTCAATTTGGACTAGCCATATATATATATTTTTTTTTGCTCAGTAACCACAGGTAGGTATCACATGGGAGAGTGCAGAAGATAGTCTGCTTTGGTCAGAATCATTTAACTTTTGATTAATTCAATCAAAGTATAATTTCTCTCTTACTGTCTTGATTCTGCAATTTTTCTTTAGTTGCTACAAATCTGCTACTCAAAGGCTTAGCAATATACAGTGATAATGAAGGATTCTGCAGGGCTGCTGAAGGTCACCTGTATCTGCCTGCAGAATGCAAAAGAGAAGCAGAGTTTCTTTAAAAAAAAATTTATGATGCTGATAAATACAGGGTCAGAGGCCCCCATCATTAAGAACATGGTGTTTCCCAATATTTGTGAATGCTGAATTAATCCGATGTTTCAAGTGGAAGATAAAGTTGACTATGTTTTATTTTAGCCATTCCACTGGGCTGGTGGCTGAGAAAGCAAGTCTGAGGCTTTACAGCACATGGAAGGAGGCTGACGGGAAGCTGTGGAAGGTTGGTTCCAATTAGTCTGAGGTTAGCAAGAGGTTTAGCCTCATTCCTGTCTAGAAGCAGGGTGCTAAAACTCATGTAATGCAAATGAAAAAACAATGAAAAAAATTTACATACACAGAGCTTTCATATATAATGCTTTCATGTATGTTATCTCTTCTTTGATTTGGCATCCAGAGATAGGTAGGACTTGTGTTACCTCTTCCCATTCCCTGGGCCATTGTGGTTAATACCTTGCCTCTGGACACACAGTTGCCAGTGCCTGATCCTGAACTTAAACTGGAATCATTTGATTGTTACTTATTCCCATCACACCCAGACATCGCTCATAAACCACCTACAATGTAGGTGCTTGGGAATAGAAAAAAAGAAGAAAGCAAGGCCTCGGATCATTTTTACAGTTAAATAATGTTAAATCTTTCCTGATTTATATATTTTCCCTTTCCTGATAAACTGTAAGTGGAAGGCTTTCCAGTCCTTTGACTTAGCTTTGGAAACTTGAAAAATTCTGGATATTACGTTGCTGCAGAAATTACACATATGTGTTTTTCCTTCCTGAGCTTTTGCCAAAGGTACTAGTGTAAAAACCAAACAGCTGAGAAATCATTGCCCCGCCTCTCTTGGCACGGCCTCCCCACTCCCACTTCTTTCCTGGGTCTGGTGTTAGCTACACCCACACGGTAAATTTGAATTGGGATCCAGAGCTCCCTGTCATTTCTTTAGGCTGTGTGCAAGAACTGCAAGAAGTTAGTCTCCTCTTGAATAAGACAGGCGCAGAGGAATTTAGGCAGTTCCAAATTTTCAAAGACAAAGATGAGATCATCAGATGGCTTTTCAGTGTCATATGATTTGCAGGATACTAGTTAAATAAAATAACTGTAAACTATAACTTTTGTTCCAGATTTTGTACTCAAACTTAGCTGCACATTAAAAACCCAACGGAGGAGCTGGTTAAAAGAATATGCTGGGACCTATTCCTGTCCTACACAGATTCAGATTTCATTCACCTGAAGGGGGGTCCTGCTCATTGGTGTGTCGGGTGATTCTGATGTGAGACCCGGGTCAAGAACCATTGTAAATGTACAAATTTTTTGTAAAGCAAAATTTCAAATCACTCTTTCCTATCCATGCAAACTTTTCAGAATTTCTAGAAAAATCAAACTTCATTTCAAAAGTGCAATTTGAAGCTTTAAAAGGAAAATGAGCTGCTTTCTGATTCAGAAAGGACTACACATCCTTTTAGAGGACAGATTAAACGGGTGATAATTTACACTGGTCTCTTGGAATGACCTTGGAGAACGGCAGGGTGAGACAAGAGGTGTAAAGTGGAGACTGCTAACCAATGTTCGTCTTTTTCACTCTTTCTGCTCTCTCTCTCTCTTGCTCCTTTTCTCTTTTAATCAACTGATGACATTGATTGCTAAGTCAAAGTTTTGTCATCGTATTATTTGCTGCTTTTGTAGAATGAAGTTTTATACCCTTGGTCTGTTTTGGGTGAGTGACAGAGCAACTAAGACCTGACTTAAAGTCTCAACTCTTCCTCTTCCGTGCTATATGTTAATGACAAGTTCCTTAAGTCTTTAGTCTTCAATATCCTCATCTATAAAATGTGAACTAGTAGTTATGTCATTTTGCTGTCAAGGAGATTCACTTAGACTACCTACAAAGAGTTTAACACTGAGTTGGGTGCATTTAGTGAAGTTATTAATTCTTGCCTTTCCCACCATAGAAAATGTATGTAAATTATAACAGACAAATGCTCAGTGAATCTTAGTTTCTCCTAGTCCTCTTCCCTTCCTGAGTTCTCCTTAAGAAACCTGAAACAGTATCTTCCCATGTACACCAGCTCTCTCCCTAGCCCTACAAAATTTTTGCCATTTTCTTACATGGCTCTTGGTGTTTTCTGAAGGTCAATGGTCAATATTGCTTAATAGAAAAACTGTCCATTGTAGCAATTTCACTTATTTTAACTCATTTTCCTCCATTTCAAACCCCAATGTTGGTTTGTATTGTTGAGTAAGTTTTTCCTTTTCATATTGCCATCTTTGGAGGCATATGCCACTGGGGCCTGTCCACTGAATTACACACATCCTCTTTTTCATTTCCATTAGGTTGGTGCAAAAGTTAGTGCAGTTTTTGCAGTTACTGTTAATAGTAACTTTTGTATAGCAATTGTGGCAAAACTGATATCTTTTTTAAAAATATTTTTTATTGTACTTTAGATTCTGGGGTACAAGTGCAGATCAAGCGGGATTGTTGCATAGGTACATACATGGCAATGTGGTTTGCTGCCTCCATCCCCCCGTCACCTATATCTGGTATTTCTCCCCATGTTATCCCTCCCCAAAACTGATATCTTACAGCTCAAGAAGAGCCTTCTTTTTTCAGCTTTCAGATGTATCGTCCTTGCCTTTCCCCACCAACTCTTGCTGTAACTATTCCTCACTTCAAAACCAACTTTCTTAGTGAGATCTGCCACACAAGGCCTCCCAGATTATGCTCTGCACATAATCAGGGACAGACCATGCACACAGACTAGGTTGTGTTTCCCCCAGAAGTTTGCAGTGCACAACCTGTATAAACATGTGCCTTTAATACTCCTACCAAATTATTTCTCATGAGTTATTCAAGAGTCTGCTGTTTTCTAAAGCAGTTGTATCATCTTACATTCCCACCAGTACACATATGTGAGAGTTCCAGATCCTCTACATTCTCACCAATACTTGGCATGGTCGATCTTTCTAATTTTAACCCTTCTAATAAGTGTGTAGTAGTATTTCATTGTGGTTTTCATTTGTATTTCCCTGATGACTACTGATATTGAGCATCTTTCATGTGCTTCTTTGCTATTTGCAAATCTTTGGTGAAGTGTCTGTTTCAATCTATTTGCTCATTTAAAAAATTGGGTTGTTCCTTTATTTGGTATTCAGTTTTCCCAAGCACATGTACACACACCCCTAGCATATAATGTATTATATACATAATACATAAAATATACTTTTGAATTTTGATAATGTCTCTTTGCCAGCTTATAAATTCCTCAGAACAAAGGAGTTCCTTGAGAACAGGAGACATTATAATATGTAAATCTAAGGCATCCAGCTGAGATTCAAGTACTTGATGGATACTTCTTAAGCATTTCATGGTGATGGGGACCAGTCCACATGTCTTTCTCACACATTTGGATACCATGCTGCTCAGAGTCAAACGTTATTAACGTTAAGGCTCTGGATTAACCTAATCCTATTTAAAGAGTTCTATATGGATAACATATGTGACACAATTTGCAATAGAAGTAATTTTTACAGTTATTTTAGAGAATGAAAATTCAGTAGTTTTCCCCAAGTAGCTAAACCGGAAAGCATTTATTTCTAAATTATTAGCAATTTGTTTAGAGCAGCAGTTTCATATTTCCAGTAAGCTATCTTTGTAGGTGATTTTAAGTAAAAAATACACAACTTTAAAGGAGCTAGTGTCTGTTTACTCAAATGCACAATGTGTCTGTATATTGTCAAAGGGAAGAATCATGGCTTTTGAAAATAATTTTAAGAGGTCCATTCCAATTGGCAACCCTACTGTGAAATATCTTACAAAGCATAATGTCCTTTGGAATGAATGTCACATGAAAGTGAGTAAGAATAATATGTTAAACTGGTCATAGTGGTTCTGCAGGTGCTGACTTTACTCAACCACATGGAAGTTTAGTCGCAGCATCTCCTGTAAATTGTGCGAAAAGATTTTTCTGTTGGATAAAATGATACCACATGCAGAATTGTGGCACATAGTACTAGTTCTTTTAATTTGAGCTTAATTTCATTTTTAGCTCTATAATGGCCAATTTCCAGTGGGCCATTGAGACCTTGATAGATTGCCCAGTTCTTCCTCACTCTCCTGGTGGGCTGTCAGCTAGCCAGCCCAGAAATTTATTTCCCTGAGCCACCCAAAGAGATGCCTCAATTCCCCCACTCTGATGTCTCACAACCAGAGATCATTCTGGTTGCAATTTTAAATCTATTTTCTTTTGTCTCATTCTTAGATCCTAACTGTTTCACCCTACCTGAATAGCATAACTTCCTGGAGGAACTTCTAGATTGAATGCTCTACCCACTTAATAAAATGAAACTATTTTGTTGAAGTTTTCTTATTTTCATGACTGACTTACATATGGAACTAAGTATTTATTTTTTTCTCTGTTATTTGGACAATAAATTAAACTACCAAAATCTTGTAGCAATCTCCTTTAGTCACCACCATTTCACAGAAATTTATGGAGAGCTCATGTGAAGTCCTAGACACTTCACATGTGATCTTTAATTTTGATAAAAATATTGTAAGATAGGTCTTAATTCACACATTTTACAGATGAGAAAACCAAAATTACCTCCCAAGATTACACAGCCATTCAGTATCAGAGCTTTTTCTTGTTATCAGTAGTGGCAACAATATTTTTTTAACCTGTTAAAACTTTGTGCTAGAATTAAAAAAAAAAAATGGTAGAAGTACCACCATCATTAGCATTAACACATTTTGAAAAAAGTTAATGGTTCACATGAGAAGATAGTATAACCATATTCATTTCCAGGTCTAAAAGATATGAAATACAAACTAAAGGCTTTAAGGTCATCCCGTTGAAGAATCAAGTATTTCAGCATATATTACCACCCATTTTTCTATTTGGTAAAGAGAGCAAATGTTTGATTGCTTACATATGTGAACTTCCAAAGTTTATTACTTTGGATCTTCTGTTTTCTGGATTGACGAGGGTTCTTTTAAAAAAATATATGTTTTGCTAGTTTTAAAATTTCACAAGCAAATATCATATCATGTATAGTTATTGAAAAACAGCCATTTAGACGACTTACAGTCATCCTCCATTCAGACACAAGCAAAGAGGGCAACTTTCTAAAGCCAAGGTTAACATTTCTGTGAAGGATATTTCAGAACTCTGGAATAGACAAAGCTGTTAGAATGTAGACATCATTGCTTGTGGGTGCTGGCAAGATCAAATTAGATAGAAATTGACACTACACAAAATTTATCAATTTTTCTAACATGTTAAAAATGAAACAGATTAATATTGTGTTATTAGATTATAACAGAAGTTTATAAACAATGAGTACATAAGAAAGACAATGTTGGGGGACTTTTCTCAATTAATTGATGAGCGCGAAGCAGTCAGTTCTTAAGTCCTTTTCCCCAGACCCCACTCATGTATTTGTTGAACATGTGTTAATAAGTGAACAAATCCTTGTTCTCCTGGGAATGTGGTCTGAGAAGGAGGCGAACTAGACATGACACCTACATGCCGCCCACAGTGGGGAAGAGGCCAGTGACAGAGCTCTGTGTTCCAAGGATCTTCACATCCTTCCAATTCTTGCCAGCAAGATTAAACAAGGAGGATGGGATAAAGCAACTAGAATGTACATGCTAGAGTCAGAATGAAGCCAATGGCTTTCAGTTTCTCAGAGAAAAAGGCAAGTTTTTCATCTGAGTTGGGGGTCAATGTCCCAAGGTCAGTATCTTCGTAGATGCTTTAGGAGAAGGGCTATGAGTTTCTTCTATCATAAACCCCTGGGAGTCCAGCTCTCTTTCGCTCTCTCCTATCCATCTAATGTGGGGCCTGAGAAGCTATTAGGGATCCTATTTTCACTTCCTTTCAAAGATATGAAACAGAGTGCTAAATTGAACATGGAAATCAGGGGGAAGTGTGGCTCCATTTGGGATTATTATAGCCATCTTAGGGAAAACATTGAGTACACTTTTAATACAGTTAAAGACAATTGGTTAGCAACAGGAAGTCAATTTGAATAATAATTCAGCCCAATTAAAGGAGATGTGAAAAGTATTTCTACCTTTGAATGTAGAAAACTTTGTATTGGAGAGATTATTATAGATAGGCTCTTGATCTGTATTTATATATTAGAAGATGCAATTAATTATTAAGATGATGAACAAAATAATAAAACCAACATTAAAAAAAACCACATGTGCTACATAAATCACCTTCCAATCTCAAAATAAGTATTTGGTTAAAATATACAGGTAGGTTAAGGCTTTAATACTAATACATTTTGGTAGCAGCAAAGTCATGCGTTATAACTTGGCATGCAGTGCTATTTTAATCCATCTCATTACAAAAGGACTTGAAAAAAATGTGTCAGAAAAAGAGAACATCTATGGGAACCAAGAAAGCAACAAATTCCCTCTTTTGGCATCACTCTGTCTCCAGATCATTGAAGTCTGAGTCTGGGAAATGGGAACAGGAAGATGGTAGATTCCACTGGCCACAGAGCTGCAGAGAAAAGAAAGCTGACCTCAGAGGCTCATAGTTCTCAAGAAGGAGTCCAGGGCTCTAACAGCTCCCTCATGGTACTTTTGTTGTGCAGTTTCTCCCTGTATCCCTTTATCCAGGTTGTCATTTTCACTCTCCTTAGACCCAATTGATGATTTCAATGATTTCTCCACAATAATCCTTGGGTCCTGGTTCTGATCAGCAGACTAGATGTTTGTTTCATTTTTCAGATTTTCCCTTGATTGGTTCCTGGTTCCTAGTCTCTAAGTTTTGCATTTTTTTTTAAACAGCATTTTCCATATGCTACATCAATCCTATAATCGATCCAAGTTCTTTTATATTCGATTACAGCAATGAAAGCAGTGCTAGTGTCATTAACACTCTTAAAAAAGTATATGTTTTCTTTGGGTGTTTGTACTCCAGTGCAGCTAAAATCCTTGAATTTGTGATATCTGTAAATGGGCAGACCATCTGAATGACTAGATAATCATTTCTATCCATGCATTATTCTTATTTGAAGATCCAGTGACCCAAATTTAATATTCACAAATTCTAATTTCCCAAAGTAGAGGGTTTATAGACGAAATCATTGATAATTTCAACCCTTTACCGGTGCTTCTTTTTGCTTCTGTTTAGATGTATGTTTGGTTTCAGAGTAAATGTTTTAAAAATAAACTATTACCATCAAAAATATTTAAGTGCAATCAGTTGGCACAAGCATTGCTTTCTGTTACTTGGAGGAGAAAATAGGTTTTACTGATGGAAGCAGATACAGAAGCAGAATTTCAGAATAAAAAGGAATTTTTGAGCAGCTGGTGTTTCATTTTTCAAATGAGGAAACTGATAGGAAATAAGTTGTCTTATTATTTCTCAGTCTTTTGATTAAGAAGGAAGATAGACTTGTACACGTGTATACTGTCATTAGCATCAGAGCTGAAACTAGAACCAATCCTCCAGATTCTCAGTCCAGCATTCCACCTCAACAGGGAAACAGGCAATGAATTCATTCGTTAAACATGTTGTCTTTCTGTATAAGCAGAGGAATGGAGATGGAAATGATTATAGGTCAGTGTGTGAATAGTGGGCAAAAAGGTAGATAACTAAATTTCTTCTTTTCTTTATTTTTAAATAAAGTAGATTTCTGAACTCACTTCAGGTGTCATCTTGACTATGTTTAGGAAATTGAATGATAAAGGATCATGTAACACTATGTTCATATAAGACTAACTAGGTTCATGTTTATACTCAAGTTGAAACTGTGTTAGTTTTCCTCAAAAGTATACTGAAGTAAAATAAATTTTCTAATAGTTACTCTTCTAGTATTGATTTACGAGGAAGGAGAAGTGAGCTTACACTGACAAACTGATTAATAGGAACTGCTTTTCCAACAAAGAAATCTTTTGCTTAATCAAAAATTTAGTAGTGGTAGAAGAAAGTCCAAAATGATATGACTCTCTGATGACACCCACTCATCTTCCAGATACAGGTTAAATGCAACTTTACCACTTACCTAGGCACCACCTGAATTTCACATACATTGAGATTTCAAAACAACTCTAAATCTTCTCCAGCACTGTCCTCCTCACATTCTCAGACTTTCTTTTAGCTCTCTTTTCAGTCCACATGAATTGGAAACTCACAAATCTCACAGGTCATATTCAGAAAATAGCAGTTATGAGGGATGAAAGTATCAGGCCTTCATCTTGGTCCAAGTTCAAGTGAACACAGGTTCACACAAACAAGAGTGAAGGCCAGAGGTTTACAGAGAAAGCATCCAGGACCAAATCAGCTGAGCTTCCCCAGTGGTTCCTTTGGGTTGATTACATGGCTGTAAGTAAATTAAAAAAAAACAAAGCCAGGTTTCAGAACATTAAGTAGATAAAGTGGTTACAAGTTTAAACCAAAATTATCATGCATCAGAGTTTGTGAGCTATTGCTATTTGACAAAGCAGCTGTAGTTTCAAGTAATGGCCAACTGGGAGCTATGTGCACTTTCCATGGTATGCGTTGATTTTCAATAGTGATCTATTAGCCAATCCTTCCTTTGAAGGAAAAAAATACAAACAATCCATCAAAAACCACTCTGTGGGGTGTGTGTGTGTGTGTGTGTGTGTGTGTGTGTGTGTGTAATGTGAGTGGTTATATAATTTATGTATGTTTAGGGGATGAGTTGACAGGGACAAGAAAAGGATGTTATTACAGGCAGTCTCTATTGTCATGAGGACGATGTGTTGATTATCCCTATGTTCAAATTGTATGAGTCTCAAATAAATTCATGTTATAACATTAGGCTCTTAAAAATGTTTAAATGTAAATTCTTTTAAAAGGCTGAGTTGATTGTCATAAAATACACAATGCCCAGATAAATATGAATTTCAGATAACAAACAACAAATTTTTAGTATAAGTTTATCCTAAACATTGCATGAGATATACTAAAATTGTATCAGTTTAGTTGAAATTCACATTTAACTGAGTGTCCTAAATTTTCATTTGCTAAATTTTGGTAAGCAAATAACTAAGTAAATGTACAGAAGTCATTCCTTCAAAATCATTTAGTGCAGCATAGCTGGATTGTGCTATTTGAAAATAAGGGAGCTGTTTCAACAGCACTTGAAATAGTTACGATCTGCTGTTGTGTCAACACCAAAAAGCTCATGTGCCTGATTTTTGTCTCTTGTTTTATTTTATTAAGCAATAACCACTACAAAACCCTCGCAGTTATATGCATTTGCTTTGAAAAAGGATGCCGCATTTTAGCTATTGCCTTATCCTTGGAGACAAAAGCTCTGAAAAAATTAGGACCATGTTTGAGTCCTAGATACATACAAGCATGCTCTCCAGCAAAATGCAATGTATTGTTTCAAGCTGATTTTTCCCCCTTTTCCTTGAGCAAAAAGTACAGCATCTTAAACTAAAGCACACTTCTGCGCTTGCTTGGTGCCAGCAGCCACAACACAAGGCTTTCATCTGGGCTTCAAAGTGTGGCAGAGGGAGTTTGGGGGATGGGAGTGGGGAAGAAAGGGAGGGCAAGTCGAATGCAAAAAGGGAAACAAACAAACAAAAAAGGAAAATGGGGGTGAATGAGAGGAGAAATATCCTATCTTTCAAATATCATGTCCCCATGGCTGGGCTGCGAGAAGCAAGGCCTTCAGTTTCACTCCATTGTATATATATTTTTTTGTTACTGCCACTTCCCATGCTGGGAAGATTCTTGTCATCCCTCACATATTTTATCCACAGAAAAGGCTGCCCTGCCCTGTGCTTGGTGATTGAGGCT
This sequence comes from Cebus imitator, assembly GCF_001604975.1. NCBI lineage: Eukaryota > Metazoa > Chordata > Mammalia > Primates > Cebidae > Cebus > Cebus imitator. Next base: position 6,852,297 of record NW_016107396.1, read on the forward strand.
GTGCCCCTGGTGTGCCACTCTATCAGTGGTTCCCAAGGCTGTCTAGCCTGGGAAAAGCTGCGTGGACACGTTCCAAAATCAGCATTACATGCATTATTGTTCTTACTCTCCCTGATTAGAGTGCACACAATCAAAACAACAGCAACAGCCTCATTTTCTGACCCTCCTCCCAGCGCAAGGCGGTTCTGAGTCTGTTTTTCTTTCTCTAGGTCTTCCTAAAAGTTAACCGCTTCAGTGCTGGTGGGAGTCCCAGACCTCACAGCAACTGCCCTGCAATTTTCTTTGTGATTCTGGGGGCACCAGGGCACTGGGGAAGAATGCAAACTTGCCCTTCTTTGGGAAATCTGGGCAGAGTTAACTAATGGGGCGAAGAGTCAAAAGCTGCGTGTGGTGCGGCTTGGCGAACTATGGGCGTGCATTCCAGGCCAGCTCTTCTCAATGCTGAGGTTGGTTAGGCTCTCTCAGTTTCTCCTACATAAAGTGGCGACAGACGTAAATTGGTGAGGGTCCAGTTGTTTTAACTCTTAAAGCCACAAAAGTCTATCTGCATTAATCCTCAGTGGATTTAGTTGTTCAGTCTCAGTTATCCATATGAAACTCTTCCTAACTTTCTTTGGAACTTTTGGATAATACGTTTTGTAAACTTTTGGAGGCATGTGGGAAAATTGAGTGAAAGATGGCAATTTTTACTTTAAAAGCTACAGTATGTTTACTGTGGCACTATTCACAATAGCAAAGACTTGGAACCACCCCTAAATGCCCATTAGTGATAGACTAGATAAAGAAAAGTGGCAGATATGCACCATGGAATACTATGCAGCCATAAAAAGGGATGAGTTCATGTCCTTTGCCTAGACCTGGATGAAGCTGGAAACCATCATTCTTAGCAAACTAACACAAGAACAGAAAACCAAACACCGCATGTTCTCACTCATAAGTGGGAGCTGAACAATGACAACACACGGACACAGAGAGGGGAACATCACACACTGGGGCCTGTCGGGGAGTGGAGGGCTAGGGGAGGGATAGCATTAGGATAAATACTTAATGTAGATGATGGGTTGATGGGTGCAGGAAACCACCATTGCACATTTACAGGGAAAATCCAAGCCCTGTTTCAGGAAATATAACAATGAAAAAAAATATAGTACCAAAAAAAGAAAGAAAGAAAAAAGACTTCCAACATGCCATTTGTGATTTCTTTATTTAAAATAAAGGAGGACACATGACATACCAGTGGAATTGAAGAATCTGGATGTTCCTTTGGTCTACATTATAAAGTAATTGAGCTGACTTTTATTTAAGGGTGTCAGTGGGTGAAGAGTAAAGAAGGCTATGTATGCATGTGTTAGTACATTCAAAGCTATTTCAAATTGGCAGCATTTAAAGATTCAAGTGTCCTTGAGACTGAAACTGACTGAGGAAATCCTTTCTTCAACTAATCTTGCAAAAATTGATCATACCATGTGGTTGCTTGTTTGTCTATGTATATGAATGTGTAGAAGATAATATTGTGTAGCCAGGACTGGCTCTGTGCCTAATTGTTACTACACTTCGACTGAGGCCACTGGGCTCATGACGGGCTGTCAAAATACTTAGGAAAGTTCAGTTCAATTGAGTGCCTACTGTGTGCCAGGCATACTTTGCAGGATAGTATGTCAGATATGGATACAAACAGCACAAGTCCTCCCTTAAGAAACTTACCATTTCAGAAGGAGAGATGAAATTGGTGCACAGGTGACCACAACAAAATACAAAACCACCACCTTCTGCACAGAAGAAGGAGGAATCTTGGAGGCTAAGAGGGAAGCATAATTGGAAAGGGAGGGTGATTTATAACATCAAATATTGCACAAAGACTGAATGGGACTGAGAAAAAGGGATAGATAATTTTTTGTTTGCATTGATTTTCTTATATTTCTTTTGTTGGTCTGGAATTTACTGATTTTATTTTCATTTGTTTAATGGCCACATTTAACTTTTTAACATACATACTTCACCGAACATTTTTAGACTAAATTTTTGTAGAGCAGTTTTAGATTCACAACAAAATTGAGAGGAGGGTGTAGATATTTCCTATTTACTCTTATCTCCTACACATGCATAGCTTCTCCCATTGTTAACATCCCCCACCAGCGTGACACATTAGTCACCATTGATGAACCTACATTAACACAACATAATCACCCCAAATCCATAGTTTACATTAGAGTTCACTCTTGGTGTTGTGTATTCTATGGGTTTGGAGAAATTTATCGTAAGATGTGCCCACCATTATAAGATGATATAAAATAGTTTCACTGCCCTAAAAATTCTGTGTTCCACCTACCTATTAATTCCTTTCCTACCTATAACCCTTGACCCCCAAAAAAGTATTTTTACTATCTACTTAGTTTTGCCTTTTCCAGAATGTCATATAATTGAAATCATGCAATATACAACCTTTCAGATTGGCTTCTTTCACTTAGTAATAAGCATTTAAGTTTCTTCCATGTTTTTTCATGGCTTGATAGCTCATTTTTTTCACTGAGTAATATTTCAGTGACTGGATGACTGACATTTTATTTTCCCATGCACCTACTGAAGTACTGAAGGACATCTTGTTTATTTTCATGTTTTGGTAATTTCAAATGAAGCTGTTACAAATCACTGTTTGTAGGTTTTTTTGTGGGTCTAAGTTTCAATTCTTTTGGGTATATACCAAGAAGCACAATTGCTGGTTTGTATAATAAGAGTATATTTAATCCTGTAAGAAACTGCCAAACTCTTCCAACGTGGCTGTATCATTTTGCATTCTTAGCACCAATGAATGAGAGTTCCTATTGCTCCACATCCTTGCCAGCATTTGGTGTGGTCAGTGTTCTAGAGTTTGGTCATTCTAACTGGTGTGTAGGGGTATCTGTTTAAATTTGCATTTACCTGATGACATATAATGTGGAGCTTCATGGATGTATCACCAGTGCAGTTTCACAGGGCGCCGTGCTTCAAAGGACCTCACACCCAGTTTAATTCTGTTGTGGCAAATGAAATTTGTTTTAAAATTCTTAGTAAGGTTTGAACAAGTAACTTCATATTTATATTTTACACTGGATACTGAAGCTTATGCAGCTAGTCCTGACTTTGTGTATGCTTATTTGCCATCTATATATCTTCTTTGGGGAAGTAGGTGTCTATTAAGGTCTTTGGCTTATTTCTTAATCAAGTTGTTTTCTTATTGCTGAGTTTTATGCATTGTTTGTATAGTTTGAAGAACAATCCTTTATTAGATGTGTCTTTTGCAAATATTTTCTCCCAGCCTGTGGCTTGTCTTCTCATTCTCCTGACAGTGTCTTTTGCAGAGTAGAAAATTTTCATTTTAATGAAGTCCAGCTTATCAATTCTTTTTTCATGCCTTATGCCTTTGGTGTTGTGTCTGTAAAGTCATTGTCATACCAAGGCATCTAGATTTTCTCTTATCTTTTAAGAGTTTTATGGTTTTGCATTTTTCATTTATGTTTGTGATTTAAGTTAGCATTTGTAAAGAGTATAAGGTCTGTAGGTAGATTCATTTTTTGGCATATGAACTTCCAGTTGTTCCAGCACCACTTGTTGAAAAGACTATCTTTGCTCCACTGTATTGTCTTTGCTTCTTTGCCAAAGATCAGGTGACCCTGTTTATTTGAGTTTATATGTGGGCTTTCTATCCTGTTTGTTGATCTCTTTGTCTTTTCTTTTGCCAATTCTATGCAGTCTTGGTAACTGTGGCTTTATATTCAGTCTCTGAAGTTAGATATTGTCATTCTTCCAACTTTGTTCTTCTCCTTCAATATTGTGTCTTTTGCCTCTCCATATAAGTTTGTTAGTATTCACAAAATAGTTTGCTGAGATTTAACCGAGACTGCATTGAATCTATAGATCAAATTGGGGATTATTGATGTCTTGACAATATTGAGTCTTCCTATCTGTGAACATAGACTACCTATCTCTTCATTTATTTAGCGCTTTTTTTATTTCTTTCATCAGAGTTTTGTAGTTCTCATATAAATCATGTTCATGTTTTGTGGCATTTATATCTAAGTATTTCATTTGTGGGGGATGCTAAAGTAAATGGTGTTGTGTTTTTAATGTCAAATTTCACTTGTTCATTGCTGATATATAGAAAAGCAATTGCCTTTTGTACATTAACCTTGTATCCTGCAACCTTGCTACAATTGCTTATTAGTTGTAGGAGGGTTTTTTTGGTCAATTCTTTCAAAATTTTTACCTGAACAATCATGTTATGTAAAAGGAAAAACACTTTTATTTCTGTCTTCCCTATCACTATACTTTTTAATTACTTTTCTTATTGCATTAGCTATGACTTCCAGTATAATCCTGAATAGTAGTAGTAAGAAGAGACATCTTTATCTTTTTTCTGATCTCAGAGGGAACACTTCTAGCTAACCGTAGGTTTTTGTAGATTTTTTTTTTAATTAAACTGAGGAAGATTTCTCATGATATTTTTTAAATTATTATTAAATGGGTATTGTATACTGACAGGTGCTTTTTCTGCATCTATCTATATTACCATATTACTTTTCTGTTTTAGCTGTTGATGTTATGAATTGCAGCAATTGACTTTCAATTTTGAACCAGCTTTGTATATCTGGGATAAACCCCACTTGGTGTGGTGTATAATGCTGTTTGTACATTGTTGGATTCAATTTGCCAATATTTGTTGAGAATCTTTGCATTTATGTTCATGAGAGATATGGGTATGTAGTTTTCTTTTTTCTGAATGTGTTCATCTGATTTTGTAATTAGAGTGACGCTGGTCTCAGAATGAGTTAGAAAGTATTCTCTCTGCTTCTATTCTCTAAAAGAGGTTGTATAAATTGCTTTAATTTCTTCCTTAAATATTTGGTAACTTTTACCAGTGACTTCATTTGGACATGATATTTTCTGTTTTGGAAGGTTATTAGTTATTCATTCAATGTTTTTGATAGATGTAGGCATATTGAGATTGTTTATTTTTTCTTGTGTGAGTTTTGGCAGATTGTCTTTCAAGGAGTTGATCCCTTTCATCTAGGATATCAAGCTCATGGGCATAAAGTTGTTAATAGTGTTTCTTTATTATCGATGTCCATGAGAGCTGCAGTGATGTCCCCTTTTCCATTTCTGATATTAGTAATTTGTGTCCATTCTTCTTTCTTTTATTCTAGTTAGCCCTGCTAGAAGCTTATTAATTTTACTTGTCTTTTCAAAGAATTAGATTTTGATTTCCTTGATTTTGCCTATTGGTTTCCTATTTTCAATTTCATTGATTTCTATTCAAATTTTTATTATTGTTTTCTTCTTACTTTGTATTTAATTTGCCCTACTTTTTTCTAGATTTCTAAAGTGGAAGCTTAAATTATTAATTTTAGGCTTTGTTCTTTTCTATTACATACATTCAATGTTATAAATTTTCTCCTAAGCATGACTATTGCTGCAGTCCACAAATTTTCAAAAATTGTGTTTTTGTTTTAATTTAATTAAAAATATTTTTAAATTTTCTTGGGATTTCCTCTTTGAACCATGTGTTATTTGGAAGCGTGTTGTTTAATGTTCATGTATTTTGAGATTTCACAATTAGCTATCTGTTATTGGTTTCTGATTATACTTTTTTTTTCTAAAAAATCTAAGGATATTTGATGTCTCATGTACCCTTCTGAACCTGACAAGAAACTTCAGTGGTGACATTTCAACCAAAGAATTTTAACTGACACAATTTTTGAATTAATTTGAAGACTTGGAAATTTGAAGAAGAGATATTCAAGCTATGAATTGGATTTTTCTATTTTATTTTATAAATATTGGCTTCAGGGCTGGGCGTGATGGCTAATGCCTGTAATCCTAGCAATTTGAGAGGCTGCTGCGGGTGGATCACCTGACATCAGAAGTGCGAGACCAGCCTGGCCAACATGGGGAAACCCTGTCTCCAGTAAAAACACAAAAATTAGCTGGGCATGATGGCAGGTGCCTGTAATCACAGCTTCTGGGGCGGCTGAGGCGGGAGAATCACTTGAACCTGGGAGACAGAGACTCCAGTGAGCTGAGATTATGCTGCTTCACTCCAGCCTGGGTGACAGAGTGAGGCTCTGTCTCAAAAAAAACAAAAATTGATTTCAAATTTTTAATAAAAAAAATTGAATTTAAATAAAAAGGTAGCGTTTAATTTTTAAAAGTTCCATACCATCTTAGATATAATATATAAGCTTTGATACTTTAACAAAAATGGGTACGTATTTTTTGGGGATGTGGTTGGGGGTAATTTATTAGGTGAAAGAGCAAAGAAACAAATAAAAACCAAAACAATTTCAGTGGTCTGTTTTAAATTGTACACATACCAACTTAGTATCCTAGATTTTTTGTTATTCAGTTTATATTGTACTATGAAAAGTAGAGCGGTCAGAATCATGAGCTTGAGGCACTGTAAGACTCTGTTGACTTTTCTCCAGTATATCAGGGTGTGAATTTATGGCTTACGGAAGAGAGGTGAGGGAAGGTAGATGAAATTAATATGACATGAAATTTCTAATTATTTTACTGTGTGAGGTTGATATAGAATATAATAATAAATTTGTAGTTTAAGACCTATTCCTATTTGACATCTTTATTTGGGGTGTCTTATAACTTCAACTCTTCACATGCTTCACAGTATCATTAGTGTAGAGAACAATTCCACACACCCAGAGTCACAACTCTAGGTTGAGAAGAATTTTAGTACACGTGCAGAGACAGGTATTATTTGTATTGTTAATGGTGTTTGTCCTGAGACTAAACATTACATTTTATGGCCTGGTTGGGGGATTGGTCATGAATTTGCCTTCAGCCCAGTCAGAAAGATGAAAGGCTGATGTTTACCTTTGAATCACTGTTCTTGACTACTAAGTTCTTTTAGGACTTGAACCAAATAGAGAATGACCCTAAGCTTTGTGAACTCTTAGAAATGGAGCCTTTGCTGCTGCTCTGCAAAGGTCTCCTCCTGAATGAGACTGAATGCCATTCTCCTGCTACTTTAATAACAATCCACAAGATTCCCATTTAGGAAAACGCAGTCATTTGATGACCTAGACCTATACAAGTGGCGAGGTTTTTGTTCTTTTCCTCCTTTTTTCTTCTCTTTCTTTTCCTTCTTTGCATGAAGCCAGATGCATGGCACATCTTTAATTAATATAATAATGTTTGCCAATTTCTGATAAATGGCATTTAGGGTTGCATAGATCATTTTTCAGAAGTGGAATCCTCCTCTTACATTAAATTACTGGTCAATGGTTTGTCTCCCTGCAATTACCTACATATTCTCTAGTGTCTCAAAACATAAAAATAAAAAATAAATTAAAATAGAGCAAACAAAAACCCCAAATCAAAAATAATAACAAGAAAAACTGAATTGTATCATTTGCCCAAGACAAGATATTTTTCTCCCAACCATGAAAACCCCATGATAGGAACTGAGATAACAAATTATAGGATCATGTATGAAACCAGTCAAAACCCAGCTAGTCCAGGAACAGCTGAGTTGGTTTTGGTTTCTAAAGCTACAGGTTCCTCTTACAAAGGAAGATTATGTCTTCAGCCTCAGGAGACAGCCAGGGAGGAGATGTAACACGATGTCACTTTATAGGCTCTCTTTTCTCCTGTCAAACTTTGAATGTAAATGTTTATTGGAATGAATTAGACTATTTACATGATTACATTCTATCTCTAGCATTTCTTCCCCGGAAACAGAGCTGCTTGCTGGTGCTCACACTAATATCTCAAGTTGACCCTTCTTGAGTATGTACTTAAGCAATCACAGTGCAGAAATCTTCTTGGTTCATAAGCTCAGCATATCCTAAAAGGTTTTTGCCATACATGAACTATTAAAGTCACTAATGGGGTAGGATGCAGAGAAGAGCATAGCACTTGGGGCCAGAAGTCTTGTAATTTGACTTTGGTTCCATCGCTTGATAACTTTGGAAAAATCAGCTCTTTT
>NW_016107396.1:6862774-6869662 GCF_001604975.1 Cebus imitator
TCACAGCAGCCTTTCAACTGACTTCAGTATCCTCCTCTAACACGTCACCCAGCAGCTGCTGCCAGAATGAGCTTTCAGAAAGTAAACCTGATTTAGTCACATTCTGTATAACGCCCATTAATGGCTCCCCATGTGTGCTCTACAGGTCTGATTCCTGGATTGGCACCCAGGGCTCTGTAAGAGGGAACTGCTCACACAGACATATAGACTCACTTTACCCTCAGTAAGCCTGAACCACCCGTTTCTCTCCTACCACAGCATTCAATTTCGCATTTCCATACCACAGTGCATTAAACTCCCTCTGTCTGTTGGGACCTTCTCTTCCCTCTCTTTTGGGCCTAGAGAGTTTCTATTGACCCCACAAAATCCAGTTACATAGCATCAGCTTTAAGAATTCCTTCCTGACTACTCTAGTCAAAAGTAACCAATCTCTCTTCTGTATCACTATTTAGCTTATATTTATTTCTATTTTTGTACCTATCATTGAATTATGACATTTGTATATGTGTGTGTGTGTGTGTGTGTGTGTGTGTGTCCCTAAATAATAGAGAGTTGCTTAAGAGTTGGGAAGATGTCCCTATTTTTGGATTAGGGCCTGGACCTTCTTTATTCCCAGGTGTCACACACATAATGGTATTTGTAATAAAATAAAAATATTTTATTAAATTGAGTTAAATAACTAGTGCTTGACAAGGAACTGAAACCAGCAGTCTGGTTCAAATGGTTTTTTTTAATGCCAGTTGCTTTTGAATTAATGAAGCAGTCGGACGTGCTTTGGCACAGCTGTCTGGCATACCTAGGTTAAGTTCTAATGCAAACAGCTGCGTTGCTGTCACTTGCTGTAAAACACCCACTTCACACAGGGCTGTGTGCTGTGGGGCCCATGGCAGGTGGCCAGGCCCAGGGCTGGCAGTTACCTGAAAACACTTGGGTTAAGTTTCTATCGCCATGGCAGTTAGGCAGCCACTTGTAATTATTTCCTTCAACTGGCAGCCTTGCTGTGCAGGCCATATTCCGACAGGGCTGGACTCTCAGGCAACTCTTGCTTGCCTCCTTAAATGTTTCACTGCTGAAAGCTGCCTTGTAATCTCCTGGGGGCTGCCTTGGAAATAGCCTAAGGTCGTGTTAAAGGACTGCAAGTTATAAATTACCATGCACATTAATAAACGTGGAATCACTTGGGGGAAGAGAGCTCCAATTGGAGTCATCTTTGCGGGTGTGCTCACTGCCATTGTTTTTTTAAAATCAGTCTCTTTCTCATCGTGCTGCAGAACTCTGGGGTGTGAAAGGTCAGATTTCTGTAAAGAGCAAGGCTATGGAAGCATAGCAAAAGAAAAGGGTAAAGCCATGGGCACTGTTAGGATGAGCAAAAGGAAGCACATGGGCCTCAGAACACAGCACTGCAGGATGGAAGAAGCTGAGGGCAGTGCAGAGCCCGGTTTTGGCTTTCGAAGGTGGCATGTTGAATTGGGATAGTCTCTCTGCTCATGTGAATCTCATATTCTCTGATGAAGGAAGCATACATACGTCAATCCTCCTCCTTTATTTTTTTTTTGTCAATACAAGCATCTGAACCACTTCTACAATAGTGCTTTCACTGGGGATTGATTAGTAGTGTCCTATGTATATGTGTTTGTCTTGAATCTACAATTAGATTGAAGCTCTCTGAGAGCAGGATCCATATCTCACCCATTTTTGTCATACCTAATAGAGTTTCCTATGCCCAATCTCACAAAATAACTTTCAAGATTGAAGAATCTTGAGTATGCATATTGCAGGTGTGAACCCTCGCAACCCAGAGAAATGGATCTCTTAAAAGAAGCCAAGTAATAATACAGATGTTGGAAGATAATCCTAATTTGGCAGGTGAAAAACCATCTATGGCTTTATACTATTTCTGTCCTTGGCAATAAAAGTACAATAATTACGCAGTCATCAGAAGCATTGTAAGGAATGACCAGACTTTGGAAAAAAATAAAATTAACCACAGTGGATAAATGGGTTATTAGAAGGATGTGTGAAAAAAAGAGTTCAGAATATACTTTATTTTAAATGTGCCAATTTGGTAAGACCATGAACTTGTTGAAAAATCTTATTATAATGGCCTAATGAATGTAAGTCATCATGCTAGGCCTTATAAAGTGTTAAGAATCAGCAGGCGTGAGGGCCTGTTTCTGTAAGCTTTCCGTAATGCAATATAATACTATGAAAAGGAACCTTGCCCAAACATAGGTCTCACTTGGCAAAGAGTGCTTCTCAGGTGGGCGGCACGGCTGTCTATGTACTAATGGGTCCCCAATGACATTTCTCAACTAAGAAAACTGACAAGATACAACAGGCTCAAGGTACCTACAAATCATTTCCTTCCTGCTGCAAAACGCCAGTGCCATCTTACTGCCTTTCGCACACACAGCAAATTGTTCTGGCATTCCATCATATTAGGAAGCTGCCTATCATAAAGGCCTGTGAGTTCATCCCACGAGATGTCAAATATATTGTAAATATTAGTGATGGGCCAACCTCAGAAGTGTTGGAGATTTAGTCTGGGAAAAGATCCAAAATTTTGTGAGCTTATGTAAACACTTTTGATCTTGAAAACTTGGTCTGCAAATCTTGCAAGAACAGGTTCTCTTCCAAGGTTTATGGCATTATTTTGGTTTGGTGTACCTAAAACGAATTTTGGGGGGAAAATTTGCTATTTATTATTTTTTACATGTAGCATTCTGGCCAAAACAAAACACACCAGGATGTGTGTGTTTTATAAGAAAAACAAATAGATTTTCTTTTTGTAGAAAGTCACTTTTATGAAAATTGGACTAGATGTATTAATTGATCCTTATTTTACTAAAATTAATTCAACATTTCTAGTGAATTATAATGCTTGCATTATGTTTAGAAGGAATAAAAAAATGCATTGAGATTTTCATGACAAATATTAAACAGGTGTGAACTGATTTTAAAACAAACACAATGCTGTGTTAACAATTGGTGTATTGCATTTAATTTACGCTTATTTGGACACGGCATTTTCTGTAACATCCACATACAATATGTGTGTTTATATATAAAGAGTATATCCGGTCTTACACTTATCACTGAGATCACATTTCTCAAGCCACAGTTATATGTAAACCATGGAAATGTAGGTTTTAAAAGAATAACCTACTAGATTTCAGTTTCAAATCTAATAAAGTCTAGGAGAGGACAGTGCAGAATTTCTCGAATTGCGTTCTTTGGGGTAATACATATGACATGAATAGTATTGCATGGAAATATATTTTGGAACTGTAGTCTAAGCACACTTCTTTACTATAAGACTTCTCATACCCTTTAAAATGCAATAAAAATTTAACTAAATTTTTGAAGTGGAAGATCATCCTGAAAGACTAGGTGTTCATGAACCAAATTCAGGGCATACCGTTTTAGTGGAAAGTGCACTGTAATTGGGGTAAGAAGATTCAGATTCATGCTTTGATTCTGCTGTTTACTTGAAGTGTGGCTTTGAGAAAGCTGCTAAATTCCAAAACATGTAGATTGGATGGGATGACCTTCAGTGCCCTTTTTCTTTAATATATTATTTTATGTTTCTACACTTGGGCTATGTGTTGTTTTCTTTATTTCTTGGAGGCCTGGCATCTTTTCCTTTGTAGGCTTTTGATAACTATTGGTTAAGTTGATCATAGCCTTTTAATTTTTAGGAATAATTGATTCAGGCAAATTTGTGCTAGTTGTGTTATGTTAAACAAGTTATTTACTCTCTCTGAAGCTCAATTTCCTCACTTATAAAATTGAGGTATTTAATCATTGGATTTCAAGTCCTTCTGATTATTAGTTAATATTATTAATACTCATGTTACTACATGGATCTTTCTTCAAATAAAATCTTATGTAAAAGTCCAACATGTAACACAGATCAAAAGTGAAACTGCTTAACTCAACCAGAGGTGAGTTCCTCACAACTACACCAGCCATCTCCATCCTCCCCCATCTCAGCCTATCCTGACTTTCTTCCTTGCCCCTGTCCTGAAGTGTCTCTAAGGAACTCCGCAGGCTCCTCGCAGCATAATCAGGACAGCACTGATACAGATAAGCTCAAAAGTTGCTTTGAGGTAAGCATCTTAGATTTTGCTGGAGAAACATAGAATTTTCATTTCCAGGGTAAATAACCTTTGGGGGAAATAAAATATAGTTAAACTCCTCACTACCTGAAAACAACAAAACAAAAAAAACTTACCCTTTTCATGAAGCAAACACAGTCTGAAGCCAATACAACAGAAACCAAGCATATACAAAACTTAAAAATGACAAGATCCAATTTTGACTTCAGTAACATATTTGAAAATCGAAAAAGACATTTTTACTTCATTATGTGTAACTGAATAAAAATCCATAAGAAACCTCTATCATCCTTAGAATAATCTTTATAGCCAAGACTGAAATAATGATTGTAATTTATCATGGCTCAGTCGTCCCTCATCACTATAATTTTGTAATCAGTTTATGAATTACCCATGTATGCAAGGATGGCTAAACATTTAGTTTAGCGTTTCAATTAACGTCTGGTGAAATGCCAGTGAAAAAAATATATCTGGGGGACAAATAGCTGCTGAAAAATCACCAGGAAGCATGTCAGTGTTGTTTTTACAAGATAGCTTACAGTTTTCTTCCTGATGTGTACTTTTAAGAAAAGAGAAACAAGGCTAGACTCTTGTGTCTGAATCAGCCTCTTGAAGGAAGACAAGCTCTTGGAGATTCTGAGATGAGGCTGCTGATACCACTGTAGGGAACAGCCTTGCCTGAAGTCAAGATACACTCAGTGTCCTCCTCAGCCCATATGTGCTGTGGGAATCAAGTTATAAGTTTCTAGAGTCTCTGCCTTCCTTTGTCCAGACAGAGAGGTGTTCCAGCAGGACTGGTTGCATCATTAAAGCAATCAACTTCATCAAGCCCCATTTTCTCATCTGAAAATGACATCAAATTTAAGTTAGGAGCTTATTAATTTTTTTTAAAAAAGTGGCATGGTGCCTTGTGGAGGATGTTATTTCCATATGAAAATTTGCACCAACTATATTTCAGCATTGGGCTACAAACTCAGAGAGAGGTATTATTATTAGGTCACTGTGGCATCTGGGAAAATGTTTTATTCTACAGGTTATGATCCTCAGATCATGTTTAAAGTGAAAGTATTACATAGAAGAACAGAGAAAACACAAAGTTTGCAGATGCTTCTAAAGTGAGCAACAGACAAAAACAAAACCTATCCAAGTTTGAAAGTAAGTGGGCAAGGTAAAGTGTTCTAATTCAAAGACAAAACTAAACCATGTATATTAGTGCATTTTCTGTTGCGTATAATGGAATACCTACAACTGGGTAATTTTTTTATTTAAATGACATTTATTTCTTACAGTTATGGAGGCTGAGAAGTTCCAGTTTGAGGAGCCGCATCTGCTGAGAGCCTTCTTGATGATGGGGATTGCTGAGGAGTCCTTGAGGCAGCCCAGGGTATCACATGGCAAGGGCACTGAGGGTGCTACCTCAGGGCTCTCCTCCTTTTCTTATAAAGCCACCAGTCCCGCTCTCGTGATAATCCACTAATTCGTTAACCCGCTCATCTATTAACCCACTAATCCATTAATCCATGAATGAAATTAATCCATTAATGAGGGCAGAGCCCTGATGATCCAATCACGTCTTAAAGGTCCCATCTTTCAAGACTGCCACATTGGGAATTCAGTTTCCAACACATGAGACTTGTGGGACACAATCAAACCATAGAACCATTTATTTGTAAATTTTAATCTGAAGGTGCAGAAAACCCCAACAAAACTCATGTTACCCTATAGTGTTTTATTCAAAGTACAATATAGGGAATTTAGATTGTAAGAGTAGAATGTGAGAACCTTTAGATAGTCTCCATGTCTGATTCAATGTTGGTAAATTATGCCCTTTCCTAGGCTTCATAACTTGAGAGAAACAGAATTTGGAGGGCATTCAAAGGTGATTAAAAGAATGGAAAAAAAATCTTTGGGAGAAAGGATTAAGGAAATGGGTGTGAATTTAAAAGAAAGTGAAAGGAAAAGCCCATTGAACATGTACATAGTTAAATAACTTTAAAAACTTCATTTCCGTTTCTTGCTCTAGATTTTATGGAGAATTTCCTTTCAATAGACAATCACTATTTCACAACATTTCCATGATCAAAGTGTAAGTAACCAAACACAGCAAATGAGTTAAAGTAAGTTCAAGAGGTACTAACTTTGGTTATGTATTAAGTATTTATGTAGAACATGGAATTTGTAACTATCTAGTTAACGAGAGTTAAACTATGTTTATAACATGTTATGTATTTTGATGGTTGGGTCTGCTTTTCTATAATTATACTGTGCTCTACTCAGATTAACCTGTGTCAGGTTAACTTCTTCATGTGTTAGTATCAATCTGCAACAGAGAGATAGAAGAGTAATTCAAATATTTACTTTAAAAATCATATAATGAATTAGAAACAACTGATCTCTAAGAATTATTTAGATGAGGCAAGCACCCAAAAGAATTAAAACTAGTTTACTATGGATTTATGCAATAAAAAGGATGGGGAATGCTAATATGGGTAAGGATATGATTGTGGAGCAATGTGGCTCATGTCTGTAATAGCAGCGACACAGGAGGCTGAGGCAAAAGGATAGCCTAAGGCCAGGTATTTGAGACCAGCCTGGACAACATAGTGAGACTCTACCTCTACAAAATATTTTAAAAACTCAGCTGGGGGCTGGGCACGGTGGCTCATACCTATAATCCCAGCACTTTTGGATGCCAAGGCGGGCAGAGCACCTGAGGTCAGGAGTTCAAGACCAGCCTGACCAACATGGAGAAATCCTGTCTCTACTAAAA
>NW_016107396.1:6870032-6952694 GCF_001604975.1 Cebus imitator
GATAATGTTTGTTAATCTTGGTTCTTGGTTCTTTGTCCTTGGCCTTGAGCAAGCTGCTTAAAGTTTTCTGAAGCTTAGCATAGTCATCTGTGTAGTAAGGATCACACATAAATCTATAAGGTTATTCTAGGTAAATAAAACTCTTCATGGGATAGTTGAAAGAATTAAATGAGACAATTCATGTAAACCATTTCAACCATCCTGGGATGCAGTAAGCACATAATAAATGTTAGGTATTACTATTATTATTGTTTGAGAAAGAATCTAACACAGTGCCCAGTGCCCAGTGCCCAGCACATAGTGGGATTCAAAAGTGTTAGTTAAATCAGAATGTAATAGGACAGACTGAAAAAAAAGTGGAATTCTTCAGCACAGAAATGGGAGTATCAAAAAGAAATACATTAGAAATATATAAAATCTTGATGGGAACTTTTAGGATAACTTTTTCTTTTTTTTTTTTTTTAAAGAATCCATTTATTCTGGGGCCCCAAGAAAATCAGTCTGAGAAGATTGTGGCTACATATTTTTTATGGCTTCCTATTACTTTCTGTAGTCTTCTCAAGTGAATCCTTCTCTGGTTTAGGAAAAAAAAAGTGCAGCTCACTGCCATAGCTCATTTAATTTTACATAAACATGCTCTTTGAGGCTGAAGCAAATTCTGACTGATTTTCAATGTGACAATAAAATATAAAAACTGTTCTTGGAGTTATTTCTAAACAGAACTAGCATCAGAATCATCAGAATCATCAGTTTTGGAAAAACTGGATTCACCAAATGACTCTCTGGCCAACAACTGTTAGAGAATGATGTTAACACCACACGTGGAAAATGCCACGTTTTCTAGAATTTGACATTTTCGGTTATTGCAAATTACTATATTTTGTAAATACCTGGCATGGTAGTGGAAATATCACTACTAAAAACAGAATGCTGTAAATAGAATGATGCCTTTTGTTTCCAAAGCCAATGTACTAAAGCAATGCAAAATAATAAAAAAGAGAGATATTTCATGGCAAAATTATCTCAAAGAAAACACTGCAGCAGCAAGAGCAGTGAGAATTCTTGGGGCAGATGGGAAAAAGGTTAAACAGTAGCAACAACAAAATATCGTGGCTGCCATAAGGCAATGCCTTTATGATTTATTCTTGCTTCACAGTTGTTTCTAAGGGTACTGGTGTTATTTGTTGGTTTTGGGATATATATGCTTGTACTAAATTTACCTGGTATCACGATGTGGAGAAACCTGGCATTTGAAAGTCTTTGAACACAGACTTAGAGATGTGTAATCTATATGGAATTCACTGGCAGTTTTAACTAGTGTGCATTTAATTTTTCTTCATTTTATATTCACACCAGTGTTCTTGTATAAAATTTTTTTTACTGTAATTGTAATTTTTTAAAAATTTGACTTTTAAGTTCAAATTTAAGGGGTACATGTATGGGTTTGTTACATAGGTAAACCGTGTCAAGGGGATTTCTTGTACAGACTGTTTCATTGCCCAGGTATTAAGCCTAGTACCATTATTATTTTTCCCGATCCTCTCCCTCCTGCCAGCCTCTACCCCCTAATAGGCCACAGTGTCTGTTGTTGCCCTCTATGTAATCATGTATTCTTGTCATTTAGCTCCCACTTAAAAGTGAGAACATGCAGTATTTGGTTTTCTGTTCCTGGGTTAGTTTGCTAACGATAATGGCCTCCGGCTCCATCCATGTTCCTGCAAATGACATGATCTTGTTCTTTCTTGTGGCTGCATAATATTCCATGGTATGTATGTACCACATTTTCTTTATCCTGTCTACCACTGATGGACATTTAAGTTGATTCCATGTCTTTGCTATTATGAATAGTGTAGCATAACTTATTCATCCAATTACCAAATTCAGTTTTACATGTCAAAATGGAAAGAGATAAGAAGAATAAAAGAAAAACTTACTCATAGTACACATTAAAATAGAAAGCTCATTACCCAAAGATGCAATAGAGGATAAAAGTATAAATAGGTTGATGAAGGGCTCAATAAATAATAAACCCATCTGGGGCTAAAGGAAGGAGCTGGGGTGTTTGTAGCACAGTCCTCGCCTGCTGGGAGCTGCATTCCAGTTTGACTCTGGTACACCTCATGGAGGAATCCAAAATTATTTGCTTTTGCTCATGGAGCGGGAGCATTATATAGCTGTGACAGATCACCTTAGACCATTTTTCCCAAAGAATGGAAGACTAAAATTTCCAGGATAGGTTATACAAGAACTCCTTGAGGGTTGACTCTTTAGTGGATGCTTTCCGAATACAAAAGGGCAGCTGCCATTCAGGCACCCGGTGCACTGCACAGCTTGATATAAGTTGACCTTCTGAATCTAAATGTATTAAGTTGACAGGGACAGGAATAATAGCAATATAAAAAGCCTTCCTCAAAAAAAAGAGGAATTTGAGCTGAAAGACACTGAAATGTTTCAACCAGCAAACATTAAGAAATGGCATCAACAATCTCCCAGGTCGTGGTTCATAATCTGAGTGGCTGTTTTAATCATAGGTTCACATGATGAATCTGACCAAACACTTATTTTAGAAGGAATATAAAAAGACTCAAAGAAGAAAGGAGAGGATGTTGAATTCATGATCCTTCTGCAGAAATGCTAATCACTTTGATAACAACAGTTGAGGGAGAGCAAGCAGAGATCAAAGCAGTCAGCAATGCAAATGAGAGAATTCGCTCCTCTAATTGGAGTTGGAGACAATTACATTTAAGAATTGTTTCCAAAGTGCTATCCTCATTTTTCCAGCAAGCCAGGAAAAGAAAGAGCAAAAACTAGCCGGTGCCTGTAGGGTTTCAGTCTGTAAAATATAGTTTCTTTGCCACACCTTAGGATTAACCTTCAACAATGTGGAAAGCAATGCCTGTAATGTATTTTTAAGCCTCCTACCCACAAAATCTTAATAAAAAGAACCACGCCAAGCGTCAGGACAAACAGTAGATAACCAAAAGCACTCCCATCAATCATTTGCATTCTGATTGGCTCTTAGGTCTTGTCTAGGTCATATTATGACTCCTTTATTAGTGTTTAAGGTCACTAGTAGACAGGCAAGTGCATCCTATCAGGAAGTGTAGTGAGTCTCAGGAGTGAGATATTTGGCTTTAGCAGGCACCATGGCTGTGACTCGGAAATCCAGGGAAATGAGTTAAGCTCAGTCAGACTCCAGGCGCCGCACTGCCTCATAGCAGATAGAATGAAGTAGAATAATAGAAGCTTTCCTGCTATTCTCAACATTAGGTTGAATTCCGGTCAGCCCTTCCAGCTCAATTTCTGGAGGCTTTTTTTTTCTATTCAGCCCCCATGCTGTAGGCTGTAATTCATGTGAAGGGGCTCTAGTGAAAGGCTGGTCCCAAGTTCAGGCTGGACAGTGCCAAGGGAGCCCTCCTGCAGGAAGACAGATTAAGGGGCATGTAGACCATTTTTTGGTTGAGTGTGAAATTTAGTACCTCCATTGGGTTCTCAGAGAAATTACTGACTGGCTGATTTAGACCTGACAACCACACATAAACACAAATACCTACATTTGTACACACTCCCTTGCACAGTGACTAACTGCATCTGCTTAAATTCAGTGGAGAAGAAAGGCAGCAATGGTCTCCCCCACCCACCAGGGAGCCCATGTTCTGGCAAGATAAGCTCTCAGCCTGTCTGGCTTGAGCTAGGCTTATTTTTTCCCCAATATGATTTCTATTAGAGGTCCCCCAAAATTCAGATGACCTCACTGGAATATGAATCAGCAGCCTGAAAACTTTTACTTTATGGTATAATGATAAAATGCAGCTGTTAAGCGAGATGGAGTATCTAGCATAAGTCACTTCAAAAAAGAAAACTTCATATTTCTTTAAACTGATAAAAGTACCACTAGTTATCACAAAGGCAGAGTTGTGAGTAATGAATACTACCGCTTTTTTTTTTTTTTTTTTTTTTACCGAATCTTGCTCTGTCACTCAGCCTGGATTGCAGTGGTAAAATCTCGGCTCACTGTAACCTTCGCCTCCCTGGTTCAAATAATTCTCCTGCCTCAGCCTCCTGAGTAGCTGGGATTACAGGCACACACCACCACGCCCAGCTACGTTTTGTATTTTTAATAGAGATGGGATTTCACCATGTTGGCCAGGCTGGTCTTGAACTCCAGACTTCAAGAGAGCCGCCCACCTTGGTCTCCCAAAGTGTTGGGATTACAGGCATGAGCCACCGCTTCCGGCATGGATTACTAACTTCTTACTTCTATGAATTCTTTCCATCTTCCCATTAAGACAGAAAAGCACCAGTATGTGCTGAGGGTTGAGATGGAATATTGCACTGTCACGTGAAGTACTGGAGTTTATATAAATGTTCATACATTTGATCTTTGATGGTGGAAACTGTTGAGGCTCAGAACATAATATTACAAAGTATGACGCCTTGATATGCCAAATATTTTGAACTGAAGGAAATTGGATGGGTTTCAGAAGGAAGTTCTCTCTGCTCTGTTGCTCTTCTGTCTCTCATCCCTTTTTCTCCCCCAAAGTGAATAGTAGAAATCAGATTTTTGTTTCCTCTAAGGTGGGTCACGGAAACCATAACCCTGCTTCCCAAAACCAGCCATAAAACCTAGACATATTACTCTAACTTCCCTCCACCTTTCTGTGTTAGAGTTGGACATAAAGAAACTCTCTGACCTAGAACCAGGACCCTGATTCTAGCAGGGTCCTGCTCCATAGCCAGGAGGAAGGAATGCTGCACAGAGAGGCCAGGAAGAACCTGAACAGACAGGCCTTGCTGGTTTCCCCCCTTCAGTTTATTATCATTAGATCATAACTTTTGTGTCCAATCACATTTCTACAAGACTGATCAATCTTTATTGAACTGAATCATAAAAACAGACAGTTTTCCCTAGCTAGGCCTTTGTATCTTCTCTTTTGAAGGCTTTGATTAAATAAATGTATTATGTATTTTTTCTTGTTAACCTGTCTTTTGTTATAGGAGTGTTGATTGTGACCCTATGATGGATGAGAAAATATATCCCACCTTTCTGTTCTGCCAAAACAAATAATAATTTGAAGCTCAGGAGACTGTTTTTCTTGTGACTAGTGAGCAGGGAGCCCTTTACTTCTATCTGCTCAGTACCCACCCGTGTATACCTGAGACTGGTTCAGAAGGACACAGCATCGTCAGGACAGGGGACTCAGCTGCCAGCTGTCAATGGGCAGGCAATGTATGAGTGGCTCTTACTAGGACAGGCTTGTGTTCTGAAAACCTCAGGGCCTAGCAGAGTGTCTGACTCAATGTAGGCGCTCACTAAATGTTTATTGAGTGACTAACGTGTGGAGAAGCTAACAAAGGCCATGATTACACATCACCAAACATTTAAAAGAAAGAACAAATATAGAAATACAATGAACAATTTCCTATTCAGATACCTGGAGAGTTAACATTTTAAAGATTATCTGTTCTAAAAGACTACTTCTGGTGCCCAAATACGGCAACTGTTTTTGAAATGGTAGACTGAGTTTTCTTCGTCTTATGAGAGATATTTAAGTATTTTGTGGTCATTCTTTGAGAGACTTGGGGAAGTACCAAGGGCTGAGAAGACAGCAGAGTTTCATATTGGTAGAATTTGAACAGCATGAGCAGCTGAGTGTGTTTTTCTTCTGAAAGAGCAGGGCGTTCTTGAGTTAAGAACTTGTTTTGAAGTAATCATAGACAACACAAGTGATGAGAAAGCTCTGTGTGTGTGTGCTACAGGGGTGAAAGAGGTTGTGGAGTCATATGTGTGGAGCGCTACATGAAAGAAGTTTCACAGCACAGCTCAGGGTGCCTAGGGACATCCATTGTGGGCATGGACCCCAAGCCAGAATACAGCACAGAGTATGTGGCCTTTGCTTAAGAGCAGCACGCACAGCCCCCAGCAACATGCCACCCAGGTCATTGCACTTTATCACACTCCAAAATCGTGACCCCAGAGAACTGAGAGCTTTGATGCTTGATCAAGTGTACATTTCTGGTCATTTGAAACTATGCCAGGTAAATAAAATATAACTTCTTGGCTATGGCTGGTGCTGTGGAGAGAACAAAAGGGCAGGCAGGGGAGATGTCTATAAAGACCTAAAAACCCATCAGCCATTTTGGACATCAAATATCAATTGCAAAGTACCAATCTGATGAGTTAAGAATAAGTGAATGAGAACCAGATGGATTAAATTCCCCTTGAAATACGCATTGGATTAAAAATTAAGAGAAATTGTGCTAGACATGTGCATTGTTTCAATCACTAGCTAAAGTATTTGAAACAAAAGAGATATTTGACAATTTAGTGACAGTTCATCCACCTCTGGATTCTGAATTTGAATTTGGCTGCATGAGTAGTTGAAGAGAGTTTTATGTATATGAAACAGAAAAATGTGTTTTGGAATACCAACAGTGGACCAGAGGGAAAAAAATACATTCAATATGTATTTTATTTACTTGCTTAGGTAAATAAGTTAACATGAAATTCCACAGAAAATGTTCAAGTTACAAGTGGGTAGAAATGAATAGTTGCATGTGTGTACATATGAACTGGCCCAAGCACTTAATTAAAAATGCTTGATCATGTTTGACAAATCTTAATAGGTACTTAAAATGCGAACACACACACAAAGACATTTACATATCTGTGTGGCGCATCCTGACCCCGACGTGTTGATCAGCCCTTCAGAGAGTTGCTTTTCTTAGTGATTACTCACTGACACGTGACCCTCCACACAGGCTGCCTGTCCTGCTGCGACAGCAGGCAGGGCTGAGCTGCAGGCGCTTGGAGAACAAGATCCCGACATCTCAGTGCCCTCTGGCTTCCATGCATAAGCTGCTGAGTAAACAAAGGGACTCAAATTTTATGCCGAGTAGCTCAGTGGTGTTCCTACAGCAGGGTTTGCTCTGTTTATTTACTCTCAGTTCTGCAGAACTCCCTTGGGGCATGTTTGAGGCGGAGGCTCTGGATGCTCAGACAGTCCGTCTAGAGGTGGGGATGGCTTCATGAAACACTATCACCCTAATTTGGGCCTTCTCTGTGCATTGCTTAGTCCTTTTCCTCAGAGGCTGTGTGCCAAGACAAATGTTCTAAGTGCGAGTTGTGAAACATCCAGCTTTGCAGTGAATTCACAGCTCACCATTTGCTATCTGAACTAGAGAAAGCGACTCATCTTTTGAACCTCAGTTTCCTCATCTAGGAAATGAGCCTAACAATATGACCTCACAGGTTGGTGGTGAGAGAACATGTGAAAAGTGCCTGGCATGAAGTCCTGCTCCAGACATGGATGACTTCCACTTTATTAAGTGGAATAATCTTTTTTTTCCTTTGGTCAACAAACATGGTTGGCCAAAGTGAGTGACGCAATCTCACTGTCATATCCTCTCTTTGGTCACTGAGATCAACATGTAAATCCTAAAATTATACCAAGCACAGCCCCTAGAGTCACAGAGTTTTGACATCCCACCAACATTTCACTGGTTGCATGCGAACATTTGCAGTCTCCCAGTACTCTTGAGATTCACAGTCCAGATCAGATGAAATTCACTGGGTCATTAAAATGGGAAAGCAAGAAAAGTTTACCAATTTCTAGATTTAACTTTTTAATGATTCTTGATTTATCAAGAATCATTAAAAAGTTTACCAATTTCTAGATTTAACTTTTTAATGATTCTTGATTTATCAAGAATCATTAAAAAGTTTACCAATTTCTAGATTTAACTTTTTAATGATTCTTGATTTATTAGCCCCATATATAAAATATACATAGGACACTAAAATCACACTGAAGAAAAAAATAGATAAATTGAATTACCTCAAAATTTAAAACTTCTGTGCATCAAAAGACATAATCACATAAATGTGTATAAACACTATCTGTCAACTAAAAATAAAAAAAGGAAAAGAAAAAAGACGCAATCAACTGTGTGAAAAGGCAACCCACAGAATGGGAGAAAATATTTTCAAGTTATATATGTATCTGATAAGGATTAATATCCAAAACATATAAAGAATTCCTACAGCTAAACAACAACAAAACTGCCACTTAATAAAAAAGTGGTAAATGACTTGAAAAGACATGTTCCTAGAGAAGATCTACAAATAAACATATAAAAAGATGCTCAACATCATTAATCATCAGAGAAATGCAAATCGGAACACGAAGAAATATCACTTCATACCCCTTAGGATGGTTATCAAAAAACAGAAAATAACAAGTGTTAGGATATGGAGGAGCTGCAACGCTTGTCCACTGTTGGTGGGCATGTAAAATGTGTAATGGCCATGGAAAACAGTATGGTAGTTTCTCAAAAAATTAAAAATGGAATTACCAGTAATTCCACTTCTGGGCATACATCAAAAATAATTAAAAGCAGGGTCTGGAAGCTATTTTTACAACCATGTTCATAACAGCATTATTCATGATAGCAAACAAGTATCCATGGACAGTTGAATGGATAAACGAAATATGGTATATGCAAACAATGGAGTATTATCCAGCTTTGAAAAGGAAAGAAATTCCTACACATGCTACAACATGGATGAACTTCATTATGATAAATGCAATAAGCTAGTCACAAAAGGACAAATACTATATGATTCCACCAATATGAGGCATCTAGATTAATCAAATTCACAGAGACAGAAAGTAGAATGGTGGTTGCCAGGAACTGGGGGAAAAACTGGAATAGGAAGTCATTGTTTAATGGGTATACAGTTTTAGTTTTGCAAGATAAAACGGGTCCTGGAGATCAGTTGCACAATAGCGTAAATGTATTTAACACTACTGAACTGTACACTGAAAAAGATTAAGATGGTAAATTTTATGTTATATGTATTTTATCCAATTTAAAAAAAATCTGTTTTTACAAAAGAGACTCTAGTGCCCTCATGGAAATGTCTTTTCTAAAAAGCGATGAACCTCAAAAATATTAATATTCAACCTTAGGAAAAAGCATGGAAAGTAATGTTAAATTCCTGTTTTCAGTGTGTTTCCAACATGTTTATATGGCAAGAAGTAAATCCAGTTCAGAAATAAGGAATTAATAGCACATTAGTGAGAAAGGGAACCAGTGGTATACTTTACATTTGTTATCTTAAACCATCGAATTTCCATCACTAAGTATTACCTTCAGGCTATGGATTTGACTCTGAAGCTTCTAGGAGGTATGGGCACTCGCTCAAAGTCATACAGGTGATAAGCTTTGGAAATAGAATTTGGACCCATTACTAAAATGCATTGTTATTAAGGAGAGAAGTGGGCCTGGTTAGACCTCAGTACAGTCGTGGATAACAAAGGCTGGCATTTATGAACATATTGGGAATGTAAATGAAAGATAAGCCTCTGGGACTTTGTGACTTGATGTTAGGGAGACCAAATATATAAACTCTAGTGCTAGTTTATCAGGAGGCATCCATGAGATGCTGTGAGTCATGGTCAGTGTGTACTGTAAGTCACCTGTTGCAAACATACTGCAAAACCAGGCCTGGAGCTCTGGTCTTCCAGCTGAGACTCTCAAGCTGGACCCACCAATTCTCCTGGGACTTGGTCAATTCGGATAACCAGGGATAATGGTCAAGATGTGGGCTGTGGAGCTAGATTGTCTGGATTCTGATTCTGTGTCTGACACTAACTGTATGATTCAGGGAAAGTTTCTTAACCTCCCTGTGTATACTTCTTCATCTATAAAGTGGTGACAATAAGAGGATCTTTCTCATAGATGATTTGAGGATTAAATAAATCATTGTATATAAAGTGCTAAAACAGCTTCTACCTAGCACATAAGAAACCCTGGATGAGTGCAAAATATTATTTTATACCAATTGTTAGAGACACATCACATGTCAGGCATGCCTCCTAGGAAATGCTTTGTCTTTGAGATTGCCAAAGAACAAATGCATGTATATCACCAGAACAAATACATTTAACATGTAACATGTAAATTATGCAACTTGTAATGCATATAAAATTCTATATCTTAAGCAAATAAAACAAAGCCGAAACCATAGTATACAGACAATTTTTAAACATGCCTACACACAAAAGCATATACTTAAATTTTCGATGAAACTGCAATGTTCCATCAGTTTTCTTCGGCATTTCTGAATCTGTGCTTGACTTATAGATCAACTTCTCTCTCAAAAGCTAGAGCAGGCTGTGGATAACTCCGAAGGTTGTAGTTTGTTCCCAGTGTACCTTGGGAGTTAGCTCTGGTTTCTGTTCAGTCCAGGCCAGGTGATGTAGTACATCTTTTCCCAAGAGAAGCCATTACAGAGGATTTTCTTACACGGCGGCAATGCTCCTTCCCCTCCATCCTCACTTCCCACTCCAATTCCCCTAAGAAAAAAGGGCAATGAAATCACCCAAGTGAACTTTTGGTTCTACCAACCAACTAATCGAGCCCCTTTGGTGGTGGTGATGATAAATGGTGTGTGTATAGTTGGGTTGTATTTACAGATAATTGTCCACCAAGAGAAGAAAAAGAATTCTGGGACTAGCAGGGTATTTAGGGTTTTTCAGTGTTGCTCATTTTCACTCTCAGTTCTCTATTATCTATAAAAATAACCATTATTCATTGGACCCTTGCTATTTCCCAGATACTATGCTAGGGAATCTATAAATACTATATCATATACTATAATAACACTATAAGATAGACTTAATTACTTCCATTTGCAGTTCAGGACTGAAGCCTGAAGAGTTTAAATGACACAGCTTGTGAGTTCTGGAGTCATTGAGTCATGGGGCCAGTTATCTGATTCTGAAAATGAACTCCTAGCCTATATGTTCTACTCATTCCTAGAATATTCTACAGTCATTGACAGGATTTAAAATGAGTACAGAAAGTAGATCTCCAGAACAAAAAAATGTATCGAAATCTCCAAAATAAAACAAATTGATTATCCTAAGTAAAAAGTTTTCAAAGAAAGTAAAATGACATCTTATATAAGTTAGGGGAGAGGAACCACAGAATTAGAAGGAAACTTAGAGGTCATTGGATTTATTCTTCATCACAAGAAACTCGTATGAATGCTTGCCAAGCCTCTGCATGAATACCCTCAGCACTGGGGAACTCAGTAGCATGTGTAGAGCTGACTCTGTTACACAGCTAGGACTGCTGGAAAGCTCTTGTTCCTTTTCAACGTATATCTATTTTCCCAGGCGTCCTTCCACTTTTTCTGGCTCTTGTAGGGCCACAGAGAGTAATGTAATCCATCCTCCACAAGACAATCTCGATTTATCATTTCCACTTTGGTCTCCTTACATGACTCAAACATGAATTACTCCTGGCATAATTGGAGTCGGTGTAGCATAGAGGAAAGCACTTGGGTTTTACAGTCAGGAAGTTTGTTCCAATTCTGGCTCAATCACTCATTATTTATGAAATCCTAGCCAAGTTACTTAACTTACTCAGGCTTTAGTTTCCACATCTTCATAAAGATTTTACAGGCTAATTCTGAAGGTTAGGATGTAATGATACGTTCCTAGCATGTAGTAGACCACTCAACAAATATTAGCTGTTATTATAAGTTAACATTTTCTCTGGTAAAGAAGTCATGCTTTTTACTGACGTAGGTTATTCTCAGACTATTGGTTAAAATAGAAGTTCTCTAAGTCAGAATACATGGGCAAGTGTCCTGTGGTATGTTTAAGTAATATAAATAAAGCAGGTTTTTCAGAAAGATGTTAGTATTATATTTGTTATTGTTGGTATCATGTGTGTGTGTTTGTGTGTGTCTGTGCATGTGTGTGTTTAAATTTCTTCAGATATATTTAACTAACTTATTATGGTTGGACAAGTGTCCAAACAAAATTGGGATCCTATGTGGAGTATTTCAGCTAATGTCAAGTTCCTAAACTCCCTAATAATCTGAAATCTCTCCTTACAGAATTTCAGATAATGGTTGTCTTTTGCACGATTCTACCTAGGTTAGTGTTGGGATGGTAGTGGTGTCCCCAGACCAATTTTATAGAACAGAAGTTTCTTCAGTTAAATGTCTTTCCTTCCTTAGAGCTCTGTGCTTATTTCCCAGGCAACCTCACAGTAAAGCATGCCATTGGGATAGAAACAGGTCATTTTCCTTCTAAGATATGTTATCATCTTCTTCCATAGTAAAGAACCTACCAGGGACATGTGACTCTCCAGTGAGGACTACACTCACAGATCTTCTTGCAGCCATGAGTGGTCATGTGACTTGGCTCTTGTCAATGGAATTTGAGCAGAAGTGAAGTGTACCACTGGTGCCTCACTTGCTTCAGAGCAATTCCTTGGCCTTGAACTCCTACTCTTTCCCTCTTTCTCCAGGAACTGCGAAGACTAGAGTGACCCTGGATATCTCATCTGGAAGATGGTAGCACTGCCATCAGCCTGGGTTTCCAAATGACCTCACGGATCACAGCTACCATGGCCTGAAATGCTGACCTTGGAGTTGTTATAAGAGAAAAATAAACTTCTTTGTTCTTCGAGCCACATCATTATCAGGTCTCTTCTCAAAGCCACTTATCCACTTGTTCTATTTCATGCAGCTCTGAAATTCTGTTTTGTTTCTGGAGTCAAAACATTCGTTTGTTTCTTCTTTATTCAACAGGAATCAATTATTGGGGGCTCATGCCAGTTGTCCTGGTGCTTGAGGAAGTGAGGCTATGCGTTCAAGGCCAACCTGGGCAACATGAGAACTTCTCATTCATTAAAAAAAAAAATCAATTATTTATTTTATTGAAGCCACTGTTCCAAAGAGAAGAATAGAAAAAAAAATTAGCGTTATGGATCTTTTGTCCTGGGAACAACACAGAGTGGAGACTATTGGAATTTTCAATAAAGTTCCTTTCCTGGGCAGTGCCAGCCCACTCCTAATTTCCAGACTTGGTTAAGATTAGACCAGGGTGCTGAAGAGTCAAAACATCTAGATTTTTTTTGCCTCATTCTGCTGATAGCCCCACAGAAACTACCCCATAGAGTTTCTTGCTTGAGATTTCAGACAATTCTAGTATGTTTTATCAGAATACACTCTGTATTTCATCCAACCATCTAGCCTTTGGCTCCTACCTCAAGCATTAAGAGCGGACCATTTTGGTATGGAAAATTATCAGTTTTTGCGGAAAAGCCCCTATTTCTCTGATCTGTGCTCTGGATTTGGCAGCTTCATAGGCTTTCGCAAAGAGCCACAACTGTGAACCATGGTGTGCTGTCATTATCTCTTTGAAGCATGGTGTCTTGTCATTATCAATGCTCTGTGCATTGGAAATCCTGTGTGAGACTGGCAGGGGATAGACGGAATGAAGAAATCACATTCGCCAGAATGAGCCGCTCAATTTCCTTAAGTAAGGAGTGTGTCTAACATCCAGTGGTTTCCTTCGAGAGAGAGTGCGTGCTTTCTTAACATACGGACAAGATTAGTACATAGACAGAATCACTGTCTACAGATCCTAGGCTGCTTTTCAGAGGCAGCTTTAATCTTCCTAATTGAATGTTTAGCTTTTCTAGACCTGCGCAAAATGTAAATCATGATGTAAAATAATAGGACAGCACATAATCTCATTGCAATATTTTGTAATCACAATTAAATGACTAAAATCTATTAAACTCAATCATTTTAAACTAAACTTCTAATCTTCCCCATTGCAGGTGATGGCAACTCCAACTTTAC
Organism: Cebus imitator; assembly: GCF_001604975.1. Taxonomy (NCBI): domain Eukaryota; kingdom Metazoa; phylum Chordata; class Mammalia; order Primates; family Cebidae; genus Cebus; species Cebus imitator. Next base: position 6,883,705 of record NW_016107396.1, read on the forward strand.
CATTGCTTAGGCCAAAAACTTGATGTCATCCTTGACTCTTCTTTCTCTTGCATCTCACAAGCAATTCATCAGAAAATCCTCTCAGCTCTGCTGCTTTCAAAATTTATTGAGAATATGATTCCTTTGCATCGCCTCTACTGCTACCACTCTGGTGGAGCTGCCAACATCTCTCACATAGATTAAGTCACACACACACACACACCCCAGAGTGTATTCTCAATCAAATTGATCTTTTTAATAGGGAAGTAAGATCATTGAACTCCTCTGTCCAAAAACTTTCAAATGGCTCTTTGCTTTTCTCTGAATATAAGCCCAAGACCATACAAGGACCTGTAAAGCCCCCATTACCTTCTGACCTCATTGCCTCCTACTCTGCTCTCTTACTCAGATCCTGCCCCATTGGCTTCCCTGTTGCTCCTGGGGCACATAAGTCATGGTCTTGTCATTTGCTTTAACTCTTTCTCAGTGTCCTTTCCTTGATGTCTGCTTGGATATCTCCCTCACCTTCTTTAAGACTCGGCTGACATATGCCGAGGAATGAAATTAGACCTTTACCTTTTACCATATACAAAAATTAACTTGAGATGAATTAAAAATTTAAATGTAAGACCTCAAATTCTAAAAATTATAGAAGAAAATGTAGGAAATACCCTCCTCAGTGTCAGTCTTGGAAAAGAATTGATGGGTAAGTCCTCAAAAGCAATTGCAGCAAAAAAATTGACAAGTGGGACCTAATTAAACAAGAGGTTTTGTGCAGCAAAAGAAACTAGCAACAGAATTGCCAACCTACAGAATGAGAGAAAATATTTGCTAACTATGCATCCGACAAATGTCTAATACCCAGATCAATAAGGGAATTAAACAAATTAACAAGCAAAAAACAACCCCATTAAAAAGTGGACAAAGGACATGAATAGTCAGTTCTCAAAAGAAGACATACAAGCAGCCAACAAACATGAAAAAATGCTCACCATCACTAATAATCAGAGAAAAGCAAATTAAAACCATAATGAGATATCATCTCATGCCAGTCAGAATGGCTATTATCAAAACGCCAGAAAATTAACAGGTGCTGCCAAGGCTGCAGAAAACAGGGGACACTTACACACTTTGAGTGGGAATATAATTTAGTTCAACCACTGTGGAAAGCAGTTCGGAAATTTCTCAAAGAGCTTAAAACGGAACTACCATTTGACCCAGCAATCTCATTACTAGGTATATACCCAAAGGAAAATAAATCATTCTGCAAAAAAGACTCATGCACTTGTATGTTTTTTTGGCAACACTATTCACAATAGCAAAGACATAGAATCAACCTAGATGTGTATCGGGGTGGACTAGATAAAGAAAATGTAGTGCATATACACTATGGAATTATGTAGGCATGAAAAAGTAAAGCCATGTCTTTTGCAGTGACATGGATGCAACTGGAGACCATTCTCCTAAGAAAATTAATGCAGGAATAGAAAACCAAATACCACATGCTCTCACTTATCAATGGGAACGAGTACATGTGGAGATAAAGATGGGAGCAATGGACACCGGGGACTGCTGAAGGGGGTTTTGCGGGGGGCAGGGGACTGAGGAGCTGCCTGTGGGTGCTGTGTTCACTGCCTGGGTGACCAGATCGATCATTCATACCTCACACCTCAGCATCACGCAGTGTTCCCATGTGACAGACCTGCACATGTATCCCCTGAATCTAAAATAAAAGTTGAAATTACTTTTAAAAAAAGACTTGGCTGAAATATCTCCTCAGTAAGGTCCACTCTTGACTGCCCTATTCCTACTGTCCCTTGCTGTCCCAATCACCCTATTCAATTTTTTAAATTCTTATTGCTTTCTAATTTATGAGGTAATTTACTTAGCGTGTTTATTGTCCCTCCCACCTATTTGTACAATACAAACTTCACGAGGGCAGGGATCATTGAGCACTAGAACAATGTGTAGCAAGCACATAGTAGGCACCTTATTGAAATTTTCTGGAAGAATGAATAAATGAAACCTACACATTATGAGGCTGATTCTTTTATGAGTATGACATGAACCGGGACAATACACTCCTCCAGGTATTGAATCTGTGAAGTCACCTTCTTTCTTTGCAGAGAAAAACACTGAACCCTGAGGAGAGGCTGTTGCTGCAAATGGACCACAAATTATGCAAGGAGTCTCGGGACAAGATCCCTGGTAAACTTTTTCTGTGTTACATTTCAGGATGATTGACGTGGGTGTTGAGAACACTCTGTTTTTGGCGTTAGGACTTGTCCTTGTTTTCAATTGGAATTTTAGTGACTGAGAAAAGCTGTGCAGATCAAGTTCCCTGCCTCCTGCACAAATATTTCCTGGTCTGGTTTCAGGTATCCCTTTCCTTAGGTGGGTTTGTCACTGAGGGATTAAAACGCCTTGTGATTCAGAGCCTGGGCTGTCACAGTGGTGCTGACGCACGTGCAGTATCTTGGATCTCTATTCAGTTCCTCATTCATGCACACCTTCAGGCTGAAATGGGGAATTTGGGCTGTGAAATCAAATGCCTGAACCTGAGGAGCACCCACTGTTTGCTGTCTGTCCACCTCTCTGATCTCAGGACTGCCCTGCCTCTGGTGGAATGAAAGTGAGGTGAGAAGGGCAGGCATCACAGATAAGAATAGAAGAGAACACTGCATACATCTGAGGAAAGTCTAAAGAAAGACAATGGATAGGAAGGGCTGGAAGAAGGTGAATAAATGGAAAGAAGAGATGGGTTGAAACTGAAAGGGGAGAAGATAGGTTGAGAGGTGGAGCTGAACCACAGCAGTGTTTATTTGCTGTATGTGCCCTTACTCCCTGGCATTTCCAAGCATTATGTTCCCTGGTTACATGAGGAACATGCTGTTTATTTTTTTCTTCATAAAATATGGGAAAAGCTATTTCATCGTTCAAACTTGGAATCATTGCCAATAGGAGAAGAAAATATTTTTCCAAAATCTGCAAGCATCAGTTGCTTTAAAAATGTAGCTACTAAGAGGCTCTCAAATGACCCTCAGACCACTAACTCACTTTCCAAGATATTCCACATTGGACTTCTAGCCAAAACGAGATATATTCTTTTATATATCCAAATTGAAGCTTTCCATACCACCTTTTGCAAGCTGGTTTCAGTCACTGGGAAATTTATGAACAGCAAATTACCTTTGTTCAATCGCTTCATGAATATAGGCACTGCAAGAGCAGTAGTGATTGTGAAACAGCATGTATTGACAGAAGTAAAAAAAAAAAAAACCTTAAAAAAAAAGGAAATTATATGAAGGAGACTTTTCAAATATCGAGAGTGTCCAGTATAGGCCTTAGCAGCCTATGGAAAGGTCCTGTGTTGTCCAAACAGCCTCCTGTAGGGTAATGGCCGTAGCAGCACATATAAAAGGAATAGTGGAAAGGTGCAAAAGTCATTAACACGGGGGAAATAGGAAGCAATCAGCAACACTTTTAAGCAAATTATTACCGTGAAATTACACTCCCAGCTTGAGATAAGTGTCCTGGATCTGTTAAAGCTATATACACCTCACTGGCTTAAATGCAACTGAAGAAAGTTTTTCTCTTTGGGTTATTTATGAAGTGTTAGGTCATGATTGACGGTGGTGCTTGACGAGCGGGGGAGCTGCCCACTTCTTCCCAGGCTTTTTGTAATGGCTTATTCCCTGTACTGAAGATTTGAGGAGAGGGGCTTTGCTACCTTTCTGGAGGAAACTTACTGGACTGACTGCATTTTATTAGGAGTCATTTTGAGTAGAAAAGTCTAGGGCTCCTTCCTGTATTACCACAGGAGTACGAATGCGGGTGTTTGCTGCCAGAGCTAACTTGGCATCCTAGTGTCTCCCACCCACAGCCCACTCTGCTGTAAAGGGCTGTTTTCCTCTCTCCAAGACTCTTGTACCTCCCCAGACCCACTCCTCTGCGCTGAATATTCCTGTGATCAGGCCTTATTTTAAGTGCTATCATCCTCTCTTGCTCCATCTTTTAGAATTGACTTTTTAAACTGTTCTCAATTCCTACTGACTCAGAAGCCAATGGATGTTTGCTTTTCCACCCACAACCCCTAAGTCTCCAGATCTTGAGCTGCAGGATAATCTGGAACCAATCTCTTGCCCCCTCGATGCCCCATCAACAGCAGCTCAGACTTGGAATGCAGTGAGAACACCTCTTCTCTCCAGGAAGCGTCAGTCTCTGCAGCACACTTGTCTGTTTTTGAGTCTCTTGTCTGGCTGGATGCTCTTGAACTTATTGGGGGTACATTGGTGTGCTGCTCCTCAAGGAACCAAGCTGGCACCTTGAGGCCCTAGATGCTTTGATGGGCAGTGAGTTTTTCTGGTGCCTAACACTCTTCCATTGTATTTGTTTCTTGGATACATTATTCCAGCTCTCAGCAGCCATCCCAGAGGTAGTGAAAATTCTCTGTTACAGCTTCCCTTTGTTCCTTCTTCTGTTAATCACAAGGACATCTGTGAGAACATAAGGCTTTGTTTTTTTAAAGACTTTGAGTTGGGTCTTTGTTGTTCATTTTTTCAGACAGGCAGAGAAGGAGTTGGGGTACATACATTGCATAATATATTCAGTCATAGGGAATATAGAAGACTTGATATAAGTAAGGAATAAAGTTAATGAATCGATGTCATTGTAATAGGGGTTCTAAGCTATACTCTCAAAAATATTAGAATTCTAAAATACTAGAATTGAGAGGGAATGTAGAAATGGTTGTGTCTAATCTCCAAGTGAAAACAATGGTACCATCAATACATATGGGAAATGTTGGTATCCAGTCTCGCAAACCTTCTAGAAACAGGGAACTTGCAACCATACAGAGAAATCCATTTCGGTTAAAACAGCCAACATTGTTGGATATTTTGTTCTCTTATTTAAGCTCATCCAAGTACTATCATTCTACTGCCATGTCTGGCCTTCTAGAGGTATGTGACAAATTAATAATGCAATCTTTGAGTTGAAAGAGACACAAACAAAAACACTATTACATAGTACAGTTCTTTAGAACTTTTCCCTAAATTAAGCCTCTATACTTCTTTCAAATCTTCATTATGTGACATGGCTTCAGATTATTCTTCAGTTTGGTCTCCATCTTTGCACACAATTCCTATGAAAATTTGGTTTCCAGGTGTGATAATGGTGACACCCACAGAGTTCAATTGCTAAAGGAGATTCAGGGAACCTAAAAAGACAGTGCTTACGGATTTACTATTTATTGAAAGCAAAAAGATACAATATAGCAAGAACATTAAAATAAAGATGTACATCACAGCCAAAGGATGGCTCACAGCAAGGGACGAAAGTCTGGACCAAGCTCTAATTGTGCTCCCTTCACGTCTAGCATATCCTGGACATGCTTTCCTCTTGGATGAGAAAAACACCAAAGTGTACGAAGAAAACCTTGGAACAGGAATCCCAAAATGAATTCTTGACTTGGGTTCCTTATAACTTTCTGGTCAGGTAGCCATGTTTCTTGCCTTATAACCAGATCTAATGGCAGAGTCCTGTTGGAATCTCACTAAGACTGGTTGCAAATCATCACTCTTACTGTTGTCAAGAAACAATGCTGTCAAGAAACAATGCTGTCAAGCTGTTAAAATCACTCTGAAACGTGTCTTGAATTCATGGTTACAAAGCAACGCTTTGTACATAAAATGTACTTCAGCGCATTTTATGCCTTGTCCATGAGTCAGTGCTGTGTAGATATCTCTCTTACTTCAACAAAACAGCTCAAGGCAGTTCCAGGTTTTTAAGAATTAATGCTTATATGTGGTCTGACTAGTTCAGCATATCATGAGATAATGTCTTTCATGTTCTGGACACTATTCTCCAGCACTCATTTAAAATATTCTCCATGATTTCCTCTCTCAGCAAAAATCTCTGACACCTCTTCCTATTGGTCCACACTAAGGATGAACCAATCTTATTGAAGACAGAAGTTCAACCAAAGCATTATTTTGCTAGCTAGTGGAATCTGAAAATGGACTTGTCCAGCAAAAGAGAGATTGGGTGATTTCCAGGGAGCCTCATGTCTACCTGCCTTTGCCTTGGTTCTGGCCCCGTCTGCACCTTGCCTTGTATTCTTCTGGTTCTCTGGTCCTTTGCCTATACTGGAGTCTTTCCTTAAGCCCCCAGTTGACATGGCTAAGTCTGAGTGCCTCACAACATTTTTGACAGCTGCAGATCTTAGCTCCATCCATACAGTGAGATCTTGCTAAGGATAAACTTTTTATCCCAAATTGAGACTCTACTGCCTACTGAGGCAGAACCACCCTTTTCCCGGTCTCCAAGGGCAGAGCTCCTTAGATGGCCACAGGGGTCTCAATCAGCCCCTCAGTGTCTCTCCTGGGCCCTAGAATATCCAGCTGCCTGCATGCAGCTGCCCCTAACTGGTCGAATTCCAAAACTCTCCCTCTTTCTTACCACTCACTCTACAAGATAAGACCCTGGCATGCCTCTTGTATGAGCAAGCCTGGATTAAAATAATAATTCAAGCAGAAATAATCTTTCAGAAGAAAAGTTAAAATAAACCTGCAAACTAGATGCAAAACAATCTTAAGAAACTTAGAACTGGAAGGAAACTCAGATCAGCTAGCCTCATGGTTTCTAAAGGTTTTTTTTTTTTTTTTAATTTTTAGCTACTGAAATGTAGTATTGTATGGATGTATATGTGAAATTAATCAAAATGGATCTGCTCAGAGGAGGGGATAGGTATAGGAATCAAATTAACAACATATAGGCCATTTGGGGCCCCATCAAGCTTTCTCCTTTGAGGAACCACTAGGGAACCCCTGTAGCACAATTTGAGAACTACTAACCTATTCCAATGGCTTTATTTTAAAGAGAAGTATTTGAAGACCACAGATATTAGAGATTTTTATAACATCAATCTGAATGCTGAACTTACTTTAAGGAGTTTGTACTTCTTAGGGTTCAGGAAAACAGAAGTACCAGGTTGTGACCAAATCTATGTGACTTACTTCTTTCCTGTCTATTAAACTTATATTAAATTGCATTTCTGTGTACACATTGCATGCAAGATATACTAGTGCTGCAGGATTGGCAAAGAAGACTAAGACACAGGTGCTGCCTTTTATGATCTCAAGCTCCAATGGGCACAGCCATAACTATAAAGCCAGACATTAAGACTAGTGCAATAATAATCCTATCTACATTTTTAAAATGTAAATGGGATTTTTAAGGTAGTTGGATTAGTCAAGTTCTTCAGAGAAATGAGAGAGAGAGAGAGATAAGTTAGGTTCTCCAAAGAAACGAAAGAGAGAGAGAGAGAGAGAGACAGAGAGAGAGAGAGAGAGAGAGTGTGTGTGTGTGTGTGTGTGTGTGTGTTTGTGCGTATGTAGACAAAGAAGAGTGACATTTTTCTCTTTCTCGGGGATGTCAGTCTTGCCTTTTAAGACCTTTAACTAATTTACTGATTGAATGAATTGCCCACCTACATTATGGAGAGCTGTCTGCATTCTTCAAAATCTACTGATTTAAATGTTAATCTCATTTAAAAATTACTTTCACAGGGACATCTAGACTGGTGCTTGACCAAATATCTGGTTACCATGGCCAGGCCAAATTGAGACATAAAATTAGCCATTGCAGTAGAGAAAACTATGTCTTGAGGAAAGTAAGGAAATCCTCAGGCATGATAAGGATGTGAGGGTTAGGAGAGTAGAATGAAAGGCTTATAGTGTGGGGTAGCGTAAGCTCAGACAAACATTTGAGAAAACAAGAGCCTGCACAGCTAACACTAAGTGGTTCACTTTAAAAAAATCGATGTAGGCAGCAAACAAACATGATTCCTAATGTATGGATTGAGGCTCATTCCACACAAACAAGTTTTAAAAGCCATTGCATTCAGGCATTAACTAGAAATGAATTAATTTTACTGAATTCTAGCATCCCCTTCCCTCATGCCTCTTGCTTGTTCATGTGTAGATATTGCCTCCTAGTTTTATCCCTAGAATATAGACTGTTTAGTCACAAGTTCTTCCTTTGCGTGGGCACCAGTTGCAAAATCTCTTTGTGAAAAAGAGGGATCAAACATTCTTTTGTAAGGTGAAAGCTCACATTTCCTTCCCAGTTTGCTGTATACCTGAGCCATATATACACATGTATATGGACTAGTCCATTTTTACACTGCTGATAAAGACATACCTGAGACTGGGCAATTTACAAAAGAAAGACATTTAATGGACTTACAGTTCCATGTGGCTGGGGAGGCCTCGCAATCATGTCAGAAGGCAAGGAGGAGCAAGTCACATCTTACTTGGATGGCAGCAGGCAAAGGTTGTGCAGGGAAAATCTCATTTTTAAAACCATCAGATCTTGTGAGACTCATTCACTATCCTGAGAACAACACAGGAAAGACCCACCCCCATAATTCAATCACCTCCCATGACACATGGGAATTGTGAATTACAATTCAGGATGACATTTTCATGGGAACACAGCCAAGCTCTATCTATCTATCTATCTATCTATCTATCTATCTATCTATCAATCATCTATTCATATTTATATATGTGTGTATTAAAAATGTAAATATTCTTATCAATTTTCTTGATGCTTTATAACAATTTGCTTCCAAATGCAGGCAACTCCTAATTTTATCATATGCAAATTAGGGGATGAAAATATTACTCCTTACAGGCCAGGTTAACTAATCATTTCTTTTACTGTTTTTGTGTGTGTGAAGTTGTGCTTGTTTTATGTTTTTATTTTCAATGTTATCAGATAATTGTTTTGAGTACTATTGAGTACATATTTATAGCATTTATAATGATTGAAGAATGGTCAAATTTTAATAACAGCAATAGCACTTTGATACTTAGGCAACAATGAGCTATAATACTTTTCTGGATAGTGACTGGAGAAGGTAAGTGTTATGTGTCTCCCCAGGATTTACATACTGAAGTCCTAACCCAAAAAGTGATGGTATTAGGAGGTGAAGGTTCAGGAGGAAAATTAGATTAAAATGTAGTCATGAGTGTGGATACCCTATGATGGGATTAGTGCCTTTATATGAAGAGTAAGGGACACCAGAACTTCTATGCTTCTCCATGTGAGGATATAGCAAGAAGGCAGCTGTCTGCAAGCCAGGAAGAGAGCCCTCACCAAAACCCAAATCTGCCAACAACTTGATCTTGGATTTTCCAGTCTCCAGAAATAAATATCTATAACTTAAGCCATTATATCTATGTTTTGGTTTTTAATAAAAACCTGAGCTGATTATCACAGTAAGCTAGATGCATTTTAAAATTGTATCTTACTTATGTTTCTGAGATCTCTCATCTTCTAGCCTCCGGGGTAGGTCCTGGAAACAGGATAGAAATGAAAATTGACTTAATTTTTAAGGATTCTGATATGAGAAAAATACTACCAGAAAAATAGAATCCCACAACCAGGGGACACAGGACTGGGGTGACATGCTCTACAGAACTGGGGTGATATGCTTTACAGGACTGGGGTGACATGCTCTAGTAGCCTCAGGTTGGCTAGCCACAACAGTCAAGGACAGCTATCCAGTGGAGGTGGGGCTAAACTAGATCTTGGAGGAGAAGTGTGCTTTCATCAGGAGGAAGAAGGGCTGGCTTTCTAGGCAGTGTTAGGCAGGTGTGAAGTACCTGGTATAATCAGGGAAATCCAGCCAGTCCAAAGGGTCTGGAGGGTATGTGGAGGTGGAAGGGAAGGAAGTGAGACTAAGAGGCAGAAGAGCCAGGAGAGTCTAATTGCTAATAATTTTGATGCTATTTTATTTTTTCCACATTTGGTTCTTTATTTTTAGATTTTTACAAAAGTAATACATGCTAATTGCAAAAACTGGTATCTCTCTTAAGATTAATTATTTCATAAGGTAAAAGGGGCTGGAACCTAAGCCATCTTTTTGGGTTGAAATTCACTAACCCATTTTTTGCATCAGTGCAGTGCCTGATTTTAGTTGGTTTGACCCAGAAATATGCACATCTTGTACCTGCCGTAGAAATCACTACAGTGCCTTCTTTAATGGAAATAGTAAAGGCAACAGCAGACTACTGAGTAGCATTTGGTGGAACAGATTGCCATATGTTTGGGTATTCAGAGCTAGGTATGCACAAATGAACTCTTATCAGAAAGCCATATTGCACCACCTTAAATAGCCCCTGCAAACAAGCAGCAGTTTATAATGGATTAAGCACAAAATAAATGTTCTCTAGTACTGCAATAACAATTCCAATGCGACTGGAAATACCCATATTTGTTTGAAATTATTTAAATATAAATTCACTATTGATCTATTTTTAACATTTAAACCATCCTGTGAAGTGAAATAATTGTTTTGAAAGTATCCCTAAGAATTCATTCTATTATTTGGATATAGCCACATAAATGAAATAAGAATCCATTCAAAAATATAGAGAAAAGGATTCTATAATTTTCATAAAAACTTAAATAATCTCCATAGAAATACAGGCTTTTCTTTCATTTCACTCACCTATGCTATGCCATAGCTTAAATCTCTTTGCTCTTTTTTTTTTTTAAAACAGATCTTGATAGAGATGGAGTGTATTTATATCCACATCCTTCAACAAGGAGGTTGTATCTGCTTATCTATCACCACCTACCTGTCTTCACCCTGTGCCAAAGGGCACAAATTTATACTGACCAATTGCTTGATTGTGATTTTCTCTTCAAATCCTCTCCCTTTGAGAATGACACATAGCTACTATCCTTTTCACAATTAAAGAAATTGAACCGCAGAAGCAAGTCAACCTGCATAAGACAATCTGCAAATCTCTGAACAACAAAAATTCATGTCATTAGTCTCTTTAAACATATTGCCCCACACATTAGCTGCACCTGAGAATCATAGGCTGTGGAATAATGAAGTATAAACACTGATTGCTTTCTCTAGAAAGTAAGTTATAGAAGTGATTTGAAGAAATTATGGAAGGAGCAGACTACACAGTTCTCAGTGAGGCTCTGTTTTAACAAGATTGTAGAATAAGATTGCTATAGAAGTTGTTGTTTGTGAACAAGCTTCTAATTGTGGTTTGATCTTTCAGCGTTATCAGGGGACACTTGTGAATCATTATGCATCGTGTATTCATTTATTCTTTTTTTTAATGCAGAAGAAGTTTAAGTGTGAAGATTTTAATATCAGTTTTTTAAAGTTCTATTATGTTAGATATTTTCTTAGACTCTAGCCAACAGACAGAGAAAGCATATTGAACTAAACAAATTAACATTCAGATGGATACCCCATATCCTGTACCATATTTAAACAATTTAAGAAAGTCTTGATGCTTGCTTTTTCTTCTCCTATACTTTTTCCCACGGCATTGACTACCATTATATATTCAGTATTATGATATATTGCTACTTTTTGAAAAGGATAAATATCCAAAATTTGTACACAGAGCTCCCAACAGAGAATTCGAATGTACCAACTGAGTAACTGAGGGTAAGGGGATGGTTCCTCACAAGGACCTGAGTATTGTTTTTACCCTCAAGCATCACATGTTCTCAAGTGTGCTGTAACCTTGGTACATGTCACATGCAGTGTGGTTTGCACAGGAAAAGCCAACTAAGACATATCAGGCAATCCTTCCCTGTTCATTAAAGCCCTTCTTTTTTGTAGAAAGTATTTCTCTTTAGTTAGGTAGGATCTGAATCTAAGGAGTGAATTTAAATGCTCCCTGGTCTAATTCCAGTTCTTCCAATGGGCCATGTGGTTGCCCAGTTCATTCCATCAGGTAGTGTTTCTGATTCCTCCTCCTACCTGTGACTCCAAAACATGATCACGAGAACTTCTCTTGAAGCAGTTGCATGGTTGGTTGCCATAACCAAGGTCAGAGCTGTTAGAGACAGGAATTTTATGCCCCTGGAAATAAAGGACAACCTCCAGGCTCTTGACTGTGATAACACAGAAACAAGATGGCAGATTTGGCATTCCTTTCCAGTGTGTGTGGGGAGTGGGGAGTGAGCGGAGGGTGGAGTCAGGGCAAAGACCGGCTAGAGGAAGGAGACTTAGGGAGGAGGAGAGAGACTGGAAACCAGCCCAGGGCTGGTATCTGGGGAATGGAGAACCAATACCTCTTTTGTTGTCGGGAAAACCCTGGGCACAAAGGGTGAATTTGAGTTTCACTTCAGGTCAGTTTAGGGCATTGTGAAAAGGCTGTTTTCAGACAGCGAGCTTAACTGACTGACTCTGAGGTAATTAAATCACTACATTAGGCTGCTGACCATAAAAGCAGAAAAAACAAGCGCACAAAAAGAAGAAAACAAAAACCTTACATTTGTATTTAATTATATTATTTAAATGTTTACCGTTTCATGTAATCATTACATGGCTCATATTTGATTGTGATAGAGTTTCTCTAATTGGTTAAAAGTTTTCACCATTCTTCTTGTGGGGCAAAATTTGGTTTTATTTAGTAATTTTTTTTTTTTATTATATAGTCATGCGAGGCTTCCATGCCATCTGACTTTGTTTTATTTGAGCTTGTGTTTTGGCAACTTCTGTGGTAATTTTTGATTTTGTTTCCTCTCCTCAGTGATGTCTGTAATGACGGGCAGCCAGTTACCTGAGGCTGAATTATTTCTCAGTCCTTCCTTTGCTCTCCTAATGTAAATTTCATTTCTTAGGCTCTGAAATGCACAGCAGGCATCATACCAGAAGTCATGCTGTCATGCTCCTGAGAGGTCCTATAGAGGACCTGTTGGCCTCAGCACTTCCATTGTGACTGCCTCATTTTTTCCTCCTCAGTCATTATGACTTATGTTTCCTGTACGTTTAGATCTTGATTATTCAAGGACTGATTAATCATGTTGCAAATCATCTGTGCACTTTATTTCTTTTCCTTCCCACTTCCTATCTCTTTTTGATTTTTAAATTTATCTATTCATGCTTTGCCATTTTACAGATTAACTCCAACAGTCATCAGACTAAGGCTTGTGGGAAGAGAAATGGTAAAGGGCAAAGCAGTCACATGTTCCATTTGTTCATTGCTCTGATTAATGGTTATAGAGGAAAGTACGTCAACATTTAGGACTAAAGTTAGATTTTACTTGTAGCTGTGGAATTCAGTGATCTATTATCTGTTACTTTAAACAAACACAGTTTGGTGGGGAAAGTGGCTTTTCCAACGGTGTGCTGAGAATGTCTAACCATCTGAGTTGGACGAAAAACAAGTGGACAAACAGATAAATCACAGCTAGCTGCTCTTGGTGGGCTGCAGCAGATAGTCACTGACATCAGTAATAGAACCCGTCTGGCCTGGTATACACTGTAGTGCAGAGGGTTAGAAAACACAAAACATATTCTTTACCACCTTTTTCCTATGAAAAAATTCTGCCAATATCTCTGGGGAGATCAGTAGACTTTTGGGGATGTTGGTAGACTTTTTCCCTACTTGTCACATCATTCGAAGTGTGCTCTATAATGATTTTAAAGTGTGTTTAATGGGCTAAAATGCTAATTGTAGCATCTCTTTTATTGTAGCTTTCAAAGTTATTTCATGCATTTGCTTTTTACATTCTCATCTTTAGCCTCCAAGAATTTCAATAATAATATTGAACTGTAATGTCTTCAGTATAAAGCTTTGCTGAGTGAGATGTTCTGGCCCTCAGTCTGTTAGCAAAAGATCTAATTGCTGGTGAGGCTGTGCACTGTTGGTGGGAATGTAAATTTGTACAGCCATTATGGAAAACATTATGAAGGTTTCTCAAGAAACTAAAAATAGAACAACAATATGAGTCAGCAGTCTTACTACTGGATATTTATTCAAAGGAAAGGAAATCAGCATATGAAAGGGATATCCGACTCCCATGTTTATTGCAGCACTGTCCTCAATAACCAAACTATGGAATCGACCTAAATGTCCATCAACAGATAAATAAAGAAAATGTGATATATATAAAATTATACACATATCACATATATATCACATTATACATAATATATCATAAACATATGTATAACACATTGTATATATCATATATAAACACAATGGAATATTATTCAGCCATTAAAAAGTATAAATGCCCTGTCATTTGCAGCAACATGGAGGGAACTGGAGGTCATTATGGCAAGTGAAATAAGCCAGGCGCTGAAAGACAAATATTACGTGTTCTCACTCAGATGTGGAAGCCAAAAAAAGTGGGTCTCATGGAGGTAGAGAGAAGAGCGATAGTTGCTAGAGGCTGGAAAGAATAGAGGTAGGAGGGAAATGAAGAGTTTATTGGTTGGTTAATTAATACCATCATACAGTTAGATAGAAGGATGTTCTAGTGTGTGATAGTACAGTAGGGTGACTATAGTTAACAGTGTATTGCATATATCAAAATAGCTAGACTTAAAATGTTCCCAACACAAAGATATGGTAAATGTTTGAGGTGATGGATATCCTAAATACCCTGATTTGGCCATTACACACTGTGTGCATGTATTAAAATATCACATGTACCCCATACATATGTATAATTATTATATACTAATAAAAACATTAAAAAAGGGAAATGTATAAAGCACTTTGTTTTTCTATAAATGGGAGTAAAACTAGGTGATTCCTTCATCTTGAAAAAAATGTAAGTTCACCCAGAGAAGTTTCATATGTGAATGTATTATTGAGTGGGAGCATACGCATATCTGAGGGAGGTCAGTAAGATCAGGCTGTCAGTCAACAAATGGTATTGATAATTCTTTTTATATGAAAATGAAAAGTATATATATATATATATATATATACACATACACACATATATATATAAACCCTCTTAATATATATTTTATATATTATACATACATATGAGAATATTTTACTTACTGTCAAACATCCTATGGGGGCAAAAAATAACATATACATATATTCCCCCTCACGCCAATTTGTGCATAAACAGTGTTTATGAGAAAAGTCAATTTGCTAAACTCATTGTTGACTCCTGATATGATTTGGCTGTGTCCCCACCCAAATCTCATTTTGAATTGTAGCTCCCATAAACCCCCCATGTTGTGGGAGGGACCTGGTGGGAGGTAATTGAATCATGGGGATGGGCTTTTCTCATGCTGTTCATGTGATAGTTAATAAGTCTCACAAGATCTGATGGTTTTGTAAAGGGCAGCTCCCTTCCACAGACTCCCTTGCCCGCCGCCATGTAAGACATGGCTTTGCTCTTCATTTGCCTTCCTCCATGATTGTGAGGCCTCTCCAGCCATGTGGAACTGTGAGTCCATTAAACCTCCTTTTCTTTGTACATTACCCAGTCTCAGGTATTTCTTCATAGCAGTATGAAAATGGACTAATGCAACTCCTAAGTTTCATCTTAATGCTCTTTCTTGGCCTAATTGACTTCATACTTTATCTGTTTCACCTGCTAGCCATCCAGTGTCTTCACCAAAAAATTTTCACTTGTAGCCTCAGGGAAGGCACCCAGGTGCCAAGCTCTAGTTTTCCTTGGTTGCCATGACAAATTAATACAAACTGGGTGTCTTAAAATGAGAACAATTTATTCTTTCACAGTTCTGAACACTAGGAGGCCAAAAGTCCAGGGTCAGCAGGGTCACACTCCTTCTGAAGGATTCCATTCCTGTTCCTTTCTTCTTGCTGCTTCTGGTGAGTGCTGGCATCTCTGCCTCTGGTTTTACATTGCCTTCCCCTCTGAGTCTCTTTGTCTTCTCATCTCCTGTTTCCTATAGGAGTGAACCCTAAAGGATGAGCTCATCTTGAGATCTTTCTTTTTTTTTTGAGATGGAGTTTTGCTCTGGTTGTCCAGGCTGGAGTGCAATGGCACGACTTTGGCTCACAGCCATCTCCACCTCCAGGATTCAAGCGATTCATCTGCCTCAGCCTCCCAAGTAGCTAGGATTACAGGTGTGCACCATCATGCCTCTCTAATTTTGTTGTGGTGGTGGTTGTTTTTGAGATGGAGTCTTGCTCTGTCACCAGGCTGGAGTGTGGTGGGGCAATCTTGGCTCACTGCAACCTCTGCCTCTCAGGTTCAAGCGATTCTCCTGCCTCAGCCCCCAGGGTGGCTGACACTACAGGTGTGCACCACCACGCCAAGCTAATTTTTGTATTTTTATAGAGAAGGGCTTTCACTATGTTGGCCAGGATGGTCTCAATCTCCTGACCTCGTGATTCGTCCACCTCGGCCTCCCAAAGTGCTGGGATTACAGGTGTGAGCCACCACACCCAGCCTCATCTTGAGATCTTTAATTACACTTGCATAGATCCCTTTTCCAAATAAGGTCACAGTCACAGGTTTCAAGGATTAGGGTATGGACATTTATATTTTTGAGGGGAGGGGCTACCAGGCAACCTACTATAGTTACCTTTCCACAAACATCTTCTATGCAATCTTGCTGATTCACAGGTAGGATGACAGTGAAAGGTTTTCTGGGATGTGAGAGTTTTAGCATATGAGATATTTCCTGGGACAGAGGACGGTAGAAGGAAAGTCCCAGGCAAACCAGAATGGTTGATCACAGAATAGCAGAACAGTCTGAGTGACTGACATCTCTAACCTGGAGGCTCAGGAGTCATTGCTGTGCAGGCTGTGGGGACAATGTCTAAATAAGGGGAAGCAAATACCTTTCAGAAAAAGTGGCCTCAAGTTGCTCCTTTTTCTCCTTCTGATCTTTCTTTGGCAGCTGTGATGAGTCTGGGACTTCTGCTGGAAGGAGAGCCCTTGAGAGAGAGCATCTGCCTGTGAGAGCCACTCTCCAGACTTAGCTCACTTCATTACCTGTGTCAACCCTGCATTTTCCTCAATTGTTTGTGTTTCTCAATGCTGTGTGGCAGGGGCAGCTGGCTGGTTACATTTCAGCCACCATGGCCAGTAATACTTCAGTGAAGTGTTTCTTGGGGAAGCTAGCAATGCTCTACATTGTGCTTAAAATGCCTTTCCCTTTTTCTGCCTCCACCCCTCCCTCGTTAGCCAGCCCCAGCCTCCTGAGCAGGAGAGTTGAAACAGTGAGTAAAGCTGGGCTTTGATCTTCCACAGAGGCAGTGTCCCTTTCTCTGCCTGCTTGGACCAGGGGTCACCGGGTGAGCAGCAGCAGAGCTGACCTCGGCCAGGACCTGCATGCTTCGAGTGGCCGGCTTTGAAGAGTTCATCCCAGCCAAGGACAATGGAAGGGGTCTGGCGTTCGTGCGCCATGGAGACGCCTGTGCACAGCAGCCCTCTACCTTGTTCTAATGACTTCTGTCTTGAGAACAAGATAATCCTGCCTTCAAACCAACTGTTTGAGCTTCTGGCACTGCATATATCCTCTTCTGAACTGAAACTTCCCAGCGATGGGGGTGATGGGGGCGATGGGGGTGATGGGCTGGATCTGGTTGCATTTTTAACCCCATTTTATTTTCCATGCTGAAAAAGATAAGCCTCCTTGTGGGAAAGCAGCTGCTTTGGATCAGGTTAGAGGCAGTAAATTTAAAAACAAATGTTAACATGAATGAAATGATGAGTTTAGGACATGATTATGATTATGAAATGCCCAGGCTTTCTGCCTTTGACATAGTCAGGCTGATTTTACCTTTCATTTACAATGATTTTATATTTTTTCATGATTAAAAATTTTCATCATCTAATTCAGGAATTTACAAAAGATCCTTTGATCAGCATCGCATATCATCATGATGATGTTAAAAATTTATATGCAATGATTTTTTTTTGTTGAAAACAAGCTTCTTAAATTAGATATTTCTGAGAATGAATTTCCATTCATTCATTCCATCTTGATTTATTTACAGTGTTTTTGAGTATATAGCTTTGTTTACTTTTCAGTGGTTGCTGTCCATATTGCAATATACATGTATAACATACTGCAGTCTACTGTTATCAACTGTGCCTTACTACCTCAGGCGAAGTGTAGAAAGCCTACTTACCTTTAGGTCCTTGCTTCATTACTTTTTTTTTTTTTTTTTTTTGAGACAGACTCACTCTCTGGCCCAGGCTAGACTGAGCGTGTGATCATAGCTCACCACAGCCTTGACCTCCTGGGTTCAAGTAATCCTCACCTCTCAGCCTCCCTAACAGCTGGAACTATAGATGTCATTGTGCCCATCTTATTTTTAATTTTTTTTTTAAAGAAATGAGGTCTCACTATGTTGCCAGGGCTGGTCTCAAACTCCTGATCTCAAATAATCCTTCTGGCTTTGCTTCCTAAAGTGCTGAGATTATAGGCATAAGCCACTTCACTCAGCCCTTAGTTTTAATACGTAATTCTCTTTATTTTCTTTAAGTATGTTGATGATCACATCAGGTGGTCTTATAATTTTTGCCTCAAACATTTATTATGATATAAGAAAGTCATGAGGATAGTCTGATATTTACCCTTTTTACCTTTTATTTATTTTTGGCTGAAGGATGGTTTTGCATACAATACTATGTTGCATCAACTGAAATATACTTCCACTGATCTGGAGAAAGAAAAAGAAATTCTCAATGCCTCTAGGAGAATTGGGTGGGGCGGAGTTGGAAGCTTTTAACTGGTTAAGGAACTGCAACCAGCTCCAAGGGGAAAACTCCCACCTCCGCGAAGGTAACCATAGCCATGTGAGCTTGGCTAGTTACTTAATCAGCCTGAGGCTCAATCTCCTTACTTGTAAAATGGGGATAGTAATACCAACACTGAAAGGTGGTTGCTGGAATTCAATTAGATACTGTGCGTGAGCAACCTGGTAGAGTAATTAATCCCCTTTCATCTGGCCTCTCTTCCTCTTTCCCTTCCTTTGGTGAGCGAAAACTCTCTGGCCATTACTATCTGAAACGTTTAGTTTTAGATACACAACTCTCTCTGTACAGTCAGAAACGTGATGATTTAGCATGAGGAATCTCTGGCTTACTATCAGCATGATTGATGGTAACACCTTAGTTCTAGTCTTTCGGGCCCAAACCTGGGAGTCATCCATGACTCACTTTTGTGTCTCAAACCTGGCATCCAGCATCAATCAAGTTATGGGCTTTATTTTCAAAATCTGTTGAGAATCTGACCACTTCTCATCACATTATTGCTAACACCTGGAGACAGCCATGCTGGTCTCTTACTTGAAAGATTGCAGTAGATTCCTGATTGGTCTATGTTTACTCTTTGTTCTCTTCAGTCCACCCACTCTCAACACAGCAGTTAGAGGTGCTTTTTTGCTTTTGAAATATAATTCATATTATGTCTTCTCAAAGCCCTCTATGGCTCCCCATCTCACTCAGAGTGAAAGCTAAAGTCCTTACAGTGGTCTTCAAGACCCTCTACAGTCTGGCTTCCTTGATTTCTCTGATTTCATCTTTTACTATTGCTGTTCTTACCTTGTTCACTTCCATCTACTCTGGTCTTATATTTCCCAGAGCATGATCTGGTATCCTCCTCACAGGGCATTTGCATTTGCTGTTTCCTCTGCTTGGGATGCCTTCCAGGGCTTGCTCCTTCATCTATCAAGCCTGGGCTCAAATGACACCTCTCGGTGAGGCTATCCCTGACCACACTACTAAAGATTGCAAGGTTCCACTTTTTATTCTTCTCTCAAAATACTTCCTTATAGCCTACTGTATTTTGTTGAAACCTAAATGTTATCACTGAAGGTTTATGTCATTATTTTATGGGCCACCATAAAGAAAAAATATCAACAAGTAACATATGACTCATTATAAATTTTGGAATGTGCTAATGTACATGTTTTAAAATACACATGGGTAAAAAGTGTGTATTAAAAAACCAATCCAACATGATACTCAAGTTACTCATTTATTTTGTTCCATTCCTGTTTTTGCTATGAAAATGTAAACTCCAGGAGAGCAAGGAATTTCGTTTATCTGTTTACTGTCTAACACAGGGCCTGGAACCTACCAGGTACTCAGTGCATATTTATTGAATGAATGTGTAAGACATGGGTCCTACCAAAAGTAACTGTGGTGATAAGGCATAGACTTTCTAAAACAGGCATTGCATAATGAGAGGCAGTTCAGTAGCAGTGCCCTAAGCCTGTGCTCTGCAAATCCTCAAAGGAAAGGAGCAGAATATTTTTGCTGAAGCTTTTAATTACAAACATATTGTGTAGCTAAACCTGATATGTGTCAATAAGTAGCAATAAAACCCACCTCCATTCTTCTCTTCGCAGCACCAAAGGGTGTTTAGAAAGGAAAAGGAAAGAGGATTTAGGAGTAGGTTAAGGGTTCACTTTGCCTGCACTATATAGCCTAAACATTTTTTGTACTCATGTGCCTACACTTGACCTCTTCTTTCCCTCTTTGACCCCAGACCTCTGTAACAGCTCCATGACAAGGGCATCTAATCATTTCTAGCATGCAACAACATTTGGTTCAGATTCTCTTATCAGTATTACCTTTTCCCTTCTCCTGTGTGCCCCACCTCTGCCTTAAAGGAGACCTGGAATGGACCTCAGAGATCAGTGACACGTCCACCACTTCTTCAAACACTTCATGTAGAAAATCTTTCAGAGATGTGATTGTGGGACCCTGGACTTGGAAAATAACTGTCATCAAGACCTTTACATCTGTGAAAGGAATTTATTCCAGTGACACTGCTTGGCCCCTGGGGCATATTTTATTTTTGGGAAAAAAATTAAATATGCAATTATTATGTACTGTTGTTTTATACACTTAAAATTAATTCAGGTAATCTCCATTGATTTCCATGTGGTAATTATAAATCTGTTTATTTAAATAATTTGGGAACTCCAGTTGGGTTTCTTTTGATAGTATAACATGTGTAAAAGTCTTTGAAAAGTTGATTTTTGACTTTAAAAAATGTATGAATGGCATTATAGTAATTAACATGTAGCATAGAGTCAATGCATTTTCATTATGTGTAAGTTATATAAAATTAAATTGTTTCTAGTATGTACTTGTATATTTCCCACCATCATCACCTTATTAGTGTTCAGGGTAATAGCTCCAACTAAAAGGAAACATCAGACATGGCTTTTAATTGACACTTAGAAAGAAGAAAGAAAATCGAAGCTGCTGAAAATGTTGCCTTTTAAAATCAGAATTAATTCCAGATTTCTACAAAGAAAGTACAAATTATTGTGTCAGAGGAAAAACTGAATTTTTTTTCTCTCTATTGGCTTTTGAAGACATTCTTCATGATTCATTTGAAAAAGTATGACTTCTCTGAAAGTTAAGCAATTAGCTAAAGCTCTATGTAAATCCATGCTAGCTGATTCACTGTAATCCATGTTCCTTAATTAAAATCAAGTGTTAGGAAAATTCCTCAAATATAAATGTAAATTCTCCCCACACCAACCCAGCCTTTCTCAATAAGGTAAGAAGATAAAATTACTATTAATACAATTAGTACAAAACACAGTTAATGTGTGTTCAATTCACCCAATTCTCAGAAAAGTCTTTAAAATCGAATCTTCCATTTTTTAATGAAATTTTGAGATGTACCTATTTCTTAGATTAATTGATTCTTTGTATGAATGGTTTGTTTCCTCCAATTTGTTATACGGAATATAGCAAAGTGAGCAGCAGACAGGTGGAGAAATCTGAAATGTTGAAAACACAAATAATTTTTGATCAATTAAACATTTTGGCAACATTTAAAAATTTGAGGTTTTAATTATTATAATGATCTTTGTTTTAAAGATTATTTTAATTTTAAATCTGTTTCCAACTTTAAATGTTTTTAGAGGTCGTTTCAACTGCCATTAAATATTTTCTAGCTGTATTTTTAAAGAACATTTTTATAAAGATAAAACTAGAACCAAATTCTAAAATTAAGAGGTGTGTCACAGTTTCTAAAATAATGTCTAATTTAAAAGAGAAAAAATCAAACAAGGAGACTAGGAGTGAAATAAATGTAAATCTTAATGATATTTTAATCTCAATTAAAATATATATTTCTCTTGAGCAAAGACTTACAGATACACTTTAAAAAAAAGACTTAAGTTACCGTAAATTATCTTCTTTTGAGATTAGAATTAAGTAGCATTATTTATTACATTACAACATGTATTTCCTATTTTAAATGTTTTTAATAAATTAGTGCTTTAGAAATCATAAGAAAATATTTTATTTACATATTAGATACATTTGCTGAGCAAAGTTTTTTGGGCAATAATATAATTATTTAATTGAAAAAGATATGGGGATATAATGCCAGCTTAGGGAAGAAAGTCATTTTAAAAATTAAACATCAAATACTGATGCAGGAAAGCCTGAGTATATTTGCCAATGCATAAATTAATGAAAGCATGTATTAGAATCTCCTCCAAAAGAGAACTCTATAAAATTACTGTTATCTTCACCAAAAGGTAAAAAGACACCCTCCAGTCACTACATTACTGAATATCTGATTTCAATTCTCAAACTATATCATGTGTATATTGCAAAAATTATAATTGTTACAAATGCTTTATCTTTGCAATTTCATATCTACATATATTTGGTAGCTCTTTCCTCTCCATAATTTTTATAATGTTTCTATTGATACTTGAATAAAAATATCTAAAAATTCTATAAAACCAAATATTTCAAGATTGCAATGACTTAAGCTAACAGCTGGAAACAAAATGCAATTATTTTTCCTTTAAAATGACTTTATCATCTTACAATAACAAATTTAATAGCTATGTAGCCTATTCAAACATGTAACTAATAAGGAGTCTTATATTTCTATGATTGGTACACATGCTTTATCTTTTTAATCTCCTATCTACATATAGAAAATACATTGCTGGCCAGGCGTGGTGGGTCATGCCTATAATCCCAGCACTTTGGGAGGCCGAGGTGGGCGGATCACTAGGTCAAGAGATCGAGATCATCCTGGCCAACATGGTGAAATCCCATCTCTACTAAAAATACAAGAATTAGCCGGGCATTTGGCACGTGCCTGTAGTCCCAGCTACTTGAGAGACTGAGGCAGAAGAATTGCTTGAACCCGGGAGGCGGANAAAAAAAAAAAAAAAAAAAAAAAAAAAAAAAAAAAAAAAAAAAAAAAAAAAAAAAAGAAAATACATTGCCTAGAATCTGAGGCAAATTTTTGCCAGGTTATATATGCATTAAATGTAATGCATATGCTATCTATTCTACTTAGTTCTCAGAGTGTAAAAAGATTGGCTTGGTGAAGTAGGAGATTGTCAGACCACGTTCCCATTTCTCTTCCCTTGTGGGCATGTTAATCTTTCTCTTACGGGTGAATTACTGAGTCCTAGGATACAAAATGTTGGGCTTTCTTTTTTTTTTTAGATGGAGTCTCACTCTGTCGCCCAGGCTGGTACAATTCCAACTCACTGCAACATCTACCTCCTAGGTTCAAGCGATTCTCTTGCCTCAGCCTCCCAAGTAGCTGGGGTTATAGGCATGCACCACCAAGCCAGGCTAATTTTTGTATTTTTAGTAAAGATGGGGTTTTGCCGTGCTGGCCAGGCTTGTCTCAAACTCCTGACCTTATGTGATCCACCCACCTCGGTGTCCCACAGTGCTCAGATTGCAGGTGCGAGCCATCGCTTCTAACCTGGACTCTTCTGGACTCTTAATAACAGGAGTGACTACTAATATTTGGCCTTAGGCCATTTTGTCACCTTAATTCCTTTAATTCTTACCACAGCCCTGGAGCAGGTATTATCACTCTCATGTTGGAGTTAAGAGAGTAATATACTTTGGCCAAAGTCATACATCTAATAAGAATTGGAGTAGGCATTCAAACGAGGATCTGACTCCAAAAACTGTGTTCATCATCACTGCTCCCTCTTAACTCTAAAATATTGTTCTCAATTAAGGATGTCATTTGACACAGAGCCTAGAGTATTCTTTTTAAGTCCTATGTGATTATTGCTCAACAAAGTCTTCAAACAATATTCCACAATGTGATATTTTCTACCAGAATTGGTTAATTGATAACTTGTTGTCTACACGCTAGACCTAAATTCATGCTAGGGCATCTGAAAGAAAACAGTGACTATTATTTATTGAGCTTTACTATGTGCTAGATATAATTCTAGGTCCTTGATATACATTATCTTATTTAATATGCACAAGAAGCTCACCAAATAGTCCTGAAGGGATTTACAGTCTAGTTGAAAAGACGAGATATATATTTGAATGCACAAAATAATATTAAATAGGAAAATCACAATGGTTGACAGCATCAAGCAGCATGTGATTAATTTCCAAATGAATCCTATGAACAATGTGTGGTGTGTTTAGAAAAGGGTGTGATCACTGTGAGCTGGCCTAAGTTGTTGTGGACTCATTGATGGCGACTGTCTTACTGTTTTAAATAGCAAAGTTTATCTCCATTTGCTAAACTGTAGAACATAAAATCTAGAAACACTCTTGAGAGGTCATCGTCTAGTTTAATTATAGAAAGAACACCTTTATTACCCGAGTGAGGTGGGGTAATATGTTATTACTCACATAGTCAGTGACCATGTAGATGGCACTTTCATTTACATTGATATTTACATGATATTTGATTGTTGAACCAACCAGGTGAAAAAAGGCAGATCTAGGAGTGCTTGCTGTTTTCCAGATGAGAACCTGCAGCTCTGGAAGTTTACTGAATTGCTTCCGGTCACATGGTAATGGAGAGGCCTGGAGATTTCCAGGTTTCTTTCTGCTGGGTGTTGTTCATCTTTAATGCTCCTTATCTGTAGAAAGAACCCAAATCTCTGGCAGTTAACCATGTTCTATCCATTGCTGGAGTCATGATATCCGTATCAGCACTAGAAAGCTTTTTTTGGAAATAAATGTAGCATACAGAGTCTTTGTTTTGTGAATGCGGAAGTAGTCCTAAGAATGGAAACTGAAGAAAGCAGTAAATAAGTTGGTCACTAATGGCAACCCTTGAGTCACCAGCTTTGTTGAGAATGTAATCATCAGTGCCTTTCCATCCACGGTGAGGTGAGCTGATGCTGGCCACTTTTCCAGACTGTGCTCATCAGTTTAACTGAGTAGTGCAAAGCACTGATAAGCTATCAACCCGTAACCTCACTTTCCAGCCAGATGTGATCCAAGCTTCCAAACATTTGCACGAGGGTCCAGTTTGAAGTTATCCTACCCTTAGCCCCCGGTTTCTGGATTTGGCTTTCTTGAAATCAGTAAGTAAAATTCAAAGATCTTACAATTCCTCTCCAAGCCTATACGTGGGCTAGGAAGCCTGGGGCTGGGTGTTGGCATTTGAGGGCGCGGAAGGGCAAAGAACAAAGGCTTTCCTCGAAAAGGAAACAGAGGACATGCAAAGGGCTCTGACCTTTCTGATAAGTGGTGTCTTAAGATGATGAGCTTCAGTCTGTACAACACTCCGTCCTCACCATCATCTCAGCAGCTGCTGCTGGGATGGAAAATATCCGCATCTCAGGATGCGGGTTCTCAGGGAAAGATGCTACACTGCATTAAACCTTTTGCGAAGTCTTGATTTTCTTCATCCCTCCTCAGACAGGCTTCAAATGACAATTCAAATCACAAGAAAAATCTGGGACATAACTGAAGTTTGTTAACTGCCCAAACTTGAGAGTCAGTAGAAAATAATCTAATTCTCTTTTAAATTTTCTTTAAATAAAAATCAATATCATTTCTCAAAGAAGTGCTTCTCAGACCTGGGAAAGACCACAGATGCTTCTATTTTCAGCCCAAATGCAACCACGTTTTTCTTCTTTCAGTTTATTGCCAACTTTAGACACAGAGTAAAATTCTAGGTGCAGTCTGGAAAAGCAATACGACTTAGAGATTCAGAGTATTGCAGCTAATTGCTAACCTTGGGCAAGTTCCTTAACTCTCTGGTTCTCAGTTTCCTTATCTGTCAGATGGGGCAGCAGTAGTACCTTTCCTGGTAGGGGTGTGTGGGGAATAAAGGGTTAATACGGGTAAGGACTTGGAACAGTGCCTTGCTCAGAGTACGTGCTCAAGATATTTTAGCTGCTCTTAGATCTTAAAAAAAATCTCTTTTTGTATACTGCTTTTATTTTTACATATTTAAAAGGTTTCTTTAATTCTTTAACACATTCTTGTATTTGCATAAGAATATTATAACATTTTATTTATACTTGCTTTTGTTCTCATTTAATTTCCACCAAGAAGTAAGCTGAGTTTTGTGGTCTTCTTGCAGGTGGAAGAGAGGATGGGCGCTATTTAAACAAAAGCAGGGTTTTATGTTTAAAATATTTCTAAAAGGTTGAATTCTATAGTTTGGACTCTTTCGTCTCATGCGCTTTATTTATATAACTGAAATACGACTACTATATTCATCTCTGCATAAATGATTTATTTTATGGATTTCAGTTTACATGCCACATTTCCAGAAATCTTCCCGTTGTGGAATGCAAGGTACATTTGTAGGGTGACTTTGCCTGTAGTTAGGGCTCTCATGGCAATTCTAAGCCTTACCTCCAAGTCACCAAGCAGCAGCAAAGCAGCAGCTGCTACTCTTCTGGTATTCTTTTTTTCCAATATAGTCATGTTCATAGCTGTACTCATATTGCTGCTAATTTGGAAGAAGATCTGGGAGGCAGTTTCTCAGTCAACTAGCTTTCCTGAGTCATTCGAATTCCCCCCACCACTCCCAGCTGCTATCAAGTTGTGCGGAATTGTAGGGGTTGGTCAACAGACAGCAGGAGGCTCAGAGAGCACCAGAAGATGAAAAGAAAAAGCCTTCATTACTTTTTGGGGGACACAGAGAGTCAAAAATGCATAATATAAAATTTGCCGTTTTAACCATTTTTAAGTGTACAGCTCTATAACGCTAAGTACATTTACATTGTTGTGCGAACATCACCCTCATCGATCTCTTGAACTTTTTCTCCATTGCTTTTCAAGCCAGCCCTGCCCACTTTGAGGAACCTGGAAATGGAGAAGAGAACAAAGCAGATACATGGCTATATTGTCTTCAGATTGAAACAGTTTTCCTTCCTTGAGATACCTATTCAAAGAAAAATGGAAAACATAAATATTTCAATGTTTTTATTCTGGGTTATTCATGTCTTTTTCAAAATCTTGTGTTATTTCTATTCAGTAATTTGAAAAGGAATGTGAATTTTCAGATAAATTTTCTAAGTGCCATATATATCTCTCCTGCAGAAAACGCGGAAGCATACCAGACTCTACTTGTCAGCTTAAACTTATCAGAGAGTAGCTGAGAGTTTTTGTGTTCTAGTTACATGCAATCTCCTTTCCCAAATCATTTGAAATTATAAGAATAATCCTGATTTATTACAGAAAGAAACTGTAACCTAAGAGCAGGTATAGATTTATAATATGCTTTTAAAAAAAAATAAAAAATGCATTCAGGCCGGACGCGGTGGCTCAAGCCTATGATCCCAGCACTTTGGGAGGCCGAGGCGGGCGGATCACAAGGTCAGGATTTCGAGACTAGCCTGACTAACATGGTGAAACCCCGTCTCTACTAAAAATATAAAAAATTAGCCAGGCATGGTGGCACATGCCTGTATCCCAGCTACTCAGGAGGCTAAGGCAGGAGAATTGCTTGAACCAGGGAGGCAGAGGTTGCAGTGAACCAAGATCATGCCACAGCACTCCAGCCTGGGCAACAGAGTGAGACTCCTTCTCAAAAACAAAACCAAACAATAAAAAAACTGCACTCAGAAGAACTTGCCAGGTAACCAATCAATGATTGGATAAGACAAAGACAATCTACCAGGAGAGATGTGGGAAAGAAATAACTAGAAGTTGAAATAAAATAAAAACCAATTAAAGTGTATTTTTAATGTGTTGATGGTGCTAAAATGAACACTTAAAAATACTGCTTATAGAGAATAAATTGGAAAACCTGTGGGGAAAATTTATGTATATACACATATATATATATATATATAATATATATTATGTATGCTTATATATATATATATATAGTGTGTGTGTGTATGCATATATATGTATACACATATACATATAACCTTAAAAATCATCAAACACTTTGATCATAATTTCATTTCAAGGGAGTTGTTTTAAGAAAATGATCAAAGGCCGGACTCAGTGGCTCACGCCTGTAATTCCAGCACTTTGGGAGGCCAAGACTGGCAGATCACTTTGACCTCAGGAGTTCAAGAACAGCCTAGGCAACATGGTGAAACCCCATCTTTACAAAGAATACAAAAATTAGCCAGGCATGGTGGCATGTGCTATTCCGGAGGCTGAGGCTAGAGAATCACTTGACCAGAAGGCGGAGGTTGCAGTGAACCAAGATTGTGCCACTGCACTCCAGCTTGGGCGACAGAGTGAGACCCTGTCTCAGAAGAAAAGAAAAAAAAAAAAAAATAAGTAGATAGATACAGTGAATGCAGTGCTTGCTGCGGCAACACATATACTAAAATTGGAAATAGTAAATGTACTGAAGGGACCAGTGCATTCCAGCCTGGGTAACAAGAGAGAAACAAAAAAAAAAAAAAAAAAAAAAAAAAAAAAAAGAAGCAAGAAAAAGAAAACAATCAAAGATTAGAACACTGAAACAATTATCACAACTATATTTATGATACCTAAATGAAAGAAACTAATTAAATAAATGTTCAAAACTGTGAAGTGGTAAAGTATATTACAATTGATTTCTTTGAGGTAATATTATATAGCAATTATAATTTGCTAATAAAGAGTTCAGTGACATGTAAAAATGCTCATGCTACATAGAATGTTAAGTAAAAACATAATACAATTTTTCTATGCAGTGCTGCCTCAACCATGTAAAAATACGTACAAATACAAGGCTGGTTATATCTGGACGTGGGAATCTGAGTTCCCACATTCAAACCAATAGAATTTCTTTCTTCATGCACTGAGCTCCATTTTATGAGACAGAAATAAATCACAAGCAACTGAATTAATGTGAAGAATTTGTTTAAAAGTGCATATCCCAGAGTAGGTCTGTGGGGAGTGAGTTTATTCTGCAGCTCTTAAAAATGACATGTTTAATGGTGACCCTGAGGCACATTACATTCTGAGGCACCTTCTGAATCAAGAATGGCTTTGCTCAGTATGGTTTCAATACTAAGTGACCATATTGTCTTCTAATTTTTTGAAAACTGGTGGTTTATATATGGGATTATCCATAGTCCTTGTGTAAGCAAAAGATCTGATTAATCAGAACACCATGCTCTCCTATTTTTATGGATAATCTAAGACAATGTTGTGGCTGCAAGTTCTATTCACTTAAGGAATTCAATTTTTATTAATATTTACTTAATTAGTGGATCTTACTTGGCCCTAGACTCTGACATGAGAAGGCCCACATTTGAATAATGAAAATAAAGCTGGTTCCAAGTTTCTTTAGGCAGCATGAAACATCAACTCAGGCCAACTGATGGGACAATTTCCACCATCCACACGTGGGGCAGTGAGAAGAGAGGGACCACCAATGTGTTTCACACAGGTCACTGTGTCTCTCCATGAGTCTCTCCTGTGGTGGAACTTCCCAGTGCTACCAACAGAAGACTGGCACCTCTCCAGGAAGTCACAGGGTTTTCATACTTTGGCTGCCACATATTTTGAGTTGATGTCAATACTTTAACGGTTTTGCAAAGTGGCCACAAGGCTTTGCCTGCTAATGAGCCTTTGGATCTGCTTCTGAGGACTATATCCTTATGGCCATTCTGGCTGTTTTAACAGCTTTGTTTGCAATTAGAGATACATATTTCAACATGGCCAAGGATCAAATATAAACTTTCAATCGAAGACAAATGTTTAAATCTGGCACCAAAGATGATTTTCTTCAAAGTATGTCCAAAAGAGCGGCTTAACTTTGGTTGACACTTTTCTGGATCCCATAGGGAGGACTACTAAGGCTTTGAGATCCAGGTATTTCAAAAATCCCCTTTTCCTATTGGTGATTTGGCATCTGATGTCAGAGCATTCCAAATGACTCTCAATCTTTCTTGTAACCTCCCTGGGTTTTGCCCCTTTGACACTATGTGTAACTGCATTTGAATGGATGAATCATTTGGGGCCTATGCTACACTAACAGAGACAACAGTTACTCTTGTAATTAAATTCCTCTGGGAGAGGAAGTGCTTTCAGTTTAGTTTGTCAGATGGCAAGCATTTTGCTGAATGTCTGATGAACAGTGTGCTAATTCCAGCGTGGAAGAAATGAACCTAGAGAAAAATAACGGAGTCTCTTTACATTTGAATTGGAGGCATGTAGGTAGCAGAATTGCAGAATGAACCAGGAGATGGCTCTGTGCTTAGTAAATTGTTGAATAAATAAATGAATGAGTGTAAATTATATGACCAAAGAAATGATAAAATAGTGCTGGAAGGGCAGTTCATGTGATACAAATGGAAAGTTTCAGAAAATTTGGACTGTGGATGTTTTTGCAGTAGAGGTAGATTTAAATGAAACCGTTGTGGGAAACTTTCAGTCTTAATGGAATTAAATTAGGTCTACTTTTTTTGGAGGATCTGTTTATTGGAACAAGAGTATTTGTTTATTATGGCAGAATACGCAAAAGTTCTCTCTATGGGAGTGAATATGTCTTTCTGCTCATGTTAAGGCCCTTGCAATTATAAGCATGACAAACAATATACCCTTACACAACAAAACTCCAGTATGCAGATAAGTTGTTTTCATGGATTCTTTAAAAACTCACTCTACCATTTGTCAAAATGTAGCTATTCCTAGTACAGAAAGTCAAAATTAATTGCTTCTTCAACTGAGTCTCCATTACACTTTTTTCATTAATTTAGTAATTCATTTATTCTGTAAATATTTGTGGAACATCTACTCTGTTCTAGACACTGTGCTTAGTGCTGAGAATATAAAAAACACCAGATCTCTGAGCTCAAGAGAGTTGGTGTCTAGGGAGAATAAATAAATAGGCAATTAACATGTAGTGTTCCTAAAGCATCTCTATTGCAGTTTTTATTTAGATGCCTGCTTCTATTTAACTAGATGACTTAATTTGAACTATGTGAGCACAGGGACTAAATCACATATATATTTCATTCTGTAGCATCTGGGACACATTCTATATGCTTAAATAAATTTATTGAATTTAATTAAATAAAATATAGAAAATGATTGATTTAGAAGTAGTATTTTGTACTTACTTTTTGCTCATATTGTTACAGAATTTTTGTATCTTGGAAAAAAGCAATAGGCACTGAGTCCAAATTGATCTAGACCTCAGTAAAAAATTTAATATTATTTTTAAGTTTTTATTTTAAAGGAAATAGTGTCATGTAATAAAAAGAACCTGGAGTTTGTACTCAGAAGATCTGAATTTCAGTTCTTCAGTGAGCAACATCTTTTCTGAGACCCTGTTTCCTCATCTCTATGAGGAGAATAAAAACAAAATCTAACTCACAAGTTAAAAATGAAATGAGGTTAGACGATATTCATAGTTCCATTGCTGAGTGAGCTGTGTCTTCTTGAGGAGCAAACCTTGCATTTCTTCAAAACTGCACAGGGATTGAATTCTCCTTATGAGCCTATAGGCACATTTAGGGTATTGGGGAAATGGGTCTTAAGAAGAATTGGCATTACCTGAGGCAGCATCTGCTCCAGGTGAACTCACTTAAGGTTTTTAAGTGGCAAAAAAGGCTTGCTTTTCCCAACAGAGAGAAGGGGCTGGTTGGCAGCTGATCTAGAGCTGTAGTTCTCAAAGTCTAATTTTGGGAAGGGTTCAAAATGCGAATTATTGAGTCCCACCTCCTAGCCTACTGAATCAGAGAGTTTGGGGGTCAGGCCCAGCAATCTCCTCTAAGGCAGTGGTTCTCAAATGTATCACCTTAAGTGCTTATGAAAACACGGATTATTAGAGCTCACCTTTTAAATTTCTTACCCAATATATATGGGGTGGAACTCCTGAACTTGCATTTCTAAGAAGTTTCCACGTGATGCTGATGCTGCTGGTCTGAGGACAACACTTCTAGAGCCACATTGCTGTAAGAATATGTGTCCTCAGGTCTGCACAGGCAGGGGATGGAAGTAATGTTACTAGAGTCCAGTGAGAGCTGGAATCTTGTAGGAGAGTCTGCTCAACAGGAAAGGGACAGCAGCTGAGAAATACTCCAGTTTCTTTCTCCTCCATTGCCCTTTGTCTCTGCATCTCTGTCTCTACCTCCCATTGCCCAAGAGGAATCCAATGATACAGTCTATAGGTGTTAGCCTCCTGGGACACCAATCAGGGCAAAGAATGGATCTAGATGGTGAGGCTAAATAAAAATAAGCAGTAGATTGGGCCATTCTGATATGCACCCTTGGCCCCTGCTTCATTTGACTGACTTCTCTACTTCAGTATTTCAGTTCAACCTTTTCTATAACTCAACCAAGGTCAAATAACGTGTTAGTGGTAGAGCCAGTGCTAAGAACAAGGTCTTTGTCTCCACACACTGTGCTTTTTCCACCACACCAATTGGACTTCAGGCTGATTTAATCTGGAAGCACCATGGGATATAGACTGGGTAGACTGGAAGCCAGATGTGGTGGCTCACACCTGCAATTCCAGCACTTCGGGAGGCAGAGGTAGGTGGATCACAAGGTCGAGAGATGGTGAAACCATGGTTTCGCCAACATGGTGAAACCCGGTCTCTACTAAAAATACAAAAATTAGCTGGGTGTGGTGGCAGGCACCTGTAGTCTCAGCTACTTGGGAGACTGAGGCAGGAGAATCACTTGAACCTGGGAGGTGGAGGTTGCAGTGAGCCAAGATCATGCCATAGCACTCCAGCCTGGGCAACAGAGTGAGACTCTGTCTCAAAAAAAGGAAAGATTTGATAGATTGGGAGGCTTGTTTATGAGTATCTGTATGTGTTAAGGGTGGTGGTAGGGAGGTTCTGGAAAGTGAGAAATTAGTTTAGAGATTCTTACAAGGACCTAGATATGAAACTGTACTCCAGCAGTTAAGGTGTAAATGTTTAAAAAAATAATAAAAAAAATTACTGCTTGGCATAGTGGCTCATGCCACTAATCCCAGCAACTTGGGAGACCAAGGTGGGCAGATAACTTGAGCTCAGGAGTTTGAAACCAGTCTGGGCAACTTGGCAAAACCCTGTCTCTACAACAATACAAAAATTAGTTGGGTGTGGTGGCATACATTGCACGAAACAACCACCTGTGTTGCCTCCTTCAATCTGCTCAGTAACTCGGAGGTAGATAATACATTTCCATTTTGCAGATCAGTAGTTCCAGCTACTTAGGACGCTGAGGTGGGAGGATTGTTATAGTCTGGGGGGCCAAGGCTGCAGTAAGCCATGATTGCACCACTACACTCCAGCCTGGGTGACAGAGTGAGACTCAACATAGAAAAAAAATTTTTTTTTAAAGAAAAGAAAAGAAGCTCCAATACACAGGATCAAGGTGGAGGCAGCAGGAGAAATGAAGGAATTAAGATCCTTGAAAGGAACAGTTGCTGTGATCTCCTGAGTGAGGGGAAAGAGGGATGAAGGTTCATCAAAGGTGACTAAAGCCAAAAGGGGAAGTCTCGTCGGCAAATGGGAAAGTGAACTCAGAATTAGACATATTAGGGACGTGTGTGTGTGTGTGTGTGTGTGTGTGTGTGTGTGTGTGTTTTGTTGTTTGTTTTCGTTTTTTCACTGAAATACAAAGAGGAAGACCAGAGTCTAAATAACAAGGAAAACAAGTGAGCTAGCCACCCCATTCCTGGAGCATTCACTCTGCGGGATGGTTTCAGCAGAGGCTGTGTGTGCTGCTTTTTCACTCTCTCACTTGGCACCTCTCATGACAGCAGCACGCTGGGAGGATGATACCTGGCTATGGCTCAGGTGAAGCAAACAATACAAAGTCGACTGGCTTCTACAAGATCCGTCTGTGATACCAGCCTCAGTACATCAGAGTAGTGTCATATCAGATTTTCCTGGGTTTTCATCTCAATTCTACCCCTGGACCTAGGCACCACTGGAATCTCCCAGAGCCTGCAAAACCTCAACTCTGAAATAAGGATAATAAATAATATCCACCTTTTAATTATTTTTAACTTTCTAACCACCTAAACTGCCACAGATTTACAACAGTGACTCCAAGGGAAATAAAGAAAATACTGGCATATTGTTTCCTAGTCCAGGAAGCGAGAAGATTTTTGACTTTTATATGAAAGCACACTGACAGAAGAATCTATAAAGCAAATTTTGAATGACTGGCGTGGTGAGGAGAGAGCAATCACTAATGTAAGAGGAGGTGACAGCTTTAGCCAAATATATTTTCTTTTCCTCATAAACTTAAAAAATCAATAACTGTTATCTTTTCCTAAGGTAGGCTTAGATGACTGTTATACAGAAATAGGACATTTCACAAATCAAGCATTCATTTGTGAATATATTAGGATCCTTTGGAATTATCAAGAAAAAGGGAAATTTTAGATTTGTTATTTAGGAAGAGTTCTTCACAGTGAATCTTACCCTTCTATGGTGAATATTCTCAAGGGACAGGCCGGAAAATCAATATTTGTGCTATTTAAATACTAGCCTAGACTTTATATTCAAAACATGAATGTGGAGGCAATTCTTGCCTTCTGCAGGAAGAGTAATATTAAGACATTCCATGTTTTCACTTCCGACATCTTTTCCATTTATTTCCAAGCTTCCCATGAAAGGGACACTAAGTAGTCAAGAATAAGCCAAAAGCGATCTCAGTGTTATCCTGAACTTTGCAGGACTTAATCCAATCAGGTAGTCTGTTATTTGCTAGCTCTGCAGTGCTGACTGAAGCAACTATTATTGAAAAAATGACAAGTCACAAGCAAATTAATCCATATTTACTGTAAATATCAGACTACATTTGTGTTAAAAAAATGATTCAAAGAACTACTCATTGGTAGCTTTAAAGGCAATTACTGCATGAAACAACCACATGTGTTGCCTCATTCAGTCTGCTCCGTATCTCGGACGTAGGTAATAAATTTCCATTTTACAGATCAGAACATTGTGGCCTCAAATAAGTTAATAACTTGGCCAAGATTGCCCGGCTAGTAGATTGTGAACTCGGTCCTGGAACCCAAGTCTGACCGATTATTTCCATTGCATCATACAGCCACTCAGAGAGAGCAGTAGCAGCATTGATGACAGCCATCTAGATCTGGAGGAGTGTGAGTTTCAGCAGAAATGACGGTGGCCACTGCATGACCTCCATGTCATTTGACATGAAGCCAAATAGGATCATTCACATAGAATAATGTGTGGTGCGATTATATGAAAAGGAAAGGACCTTTAGCTTCTAAATAAATATATTTTTCTTTGGCCAATCATGTCCCTGGGTGCTTGAAAATTCTGGTATTAAAAACATTTCTTTTGTTAAAATAACTTCTGGAGGTATCATACACTCAGTCCTATTTATCTATTAATATTTTTGTGCTAATTAGTATTTGACATTTGTTCACTATAGGACAGTTAACTAACTATAGGATAGGTCAGGAAGAAACGCCATGTGAGAAAAATAAATTTTGTTACCCCTGATACTCTGGAAGGGGGAGAGAAAGTTTTGGAGTAGAAACTATGCAAGGTTGGCAGGGCAGGCTGGGGGTGCAGAGTGAGGGACCTCTACCATTCCAGGAATTAGTGGGAGAGCGGGGCGAATTGAGGGGTGAGATCAGGGAGAGAGGTCACGAAGGGCTTACATAGCTACGATTTTATAATTTTTAGCTAAAATTGGTAACAAATTAGGGGTTGAGACACATATGATGGATAATTATGTTGGGAGCAGAGAATATTAATTAACCTTAGTAACTGACCAAGTTAACTTGGAAATGGGTTGAAGGCCTGGGGCCTACTGCTGTCCCTAAAAGCAGACCCCTGAAGACAGTGAGCCTGGAGGTTGATAACAGGCAACCTGGTCAGACTGGAAGATGAGAAGCCGTCTGAAGGCTTGCAGCACAGGTAGGAGCTGCCTCCTGGGGTGAAATAGGAAGTCAGTGAGAAGGCAAGGCAAAACCACCCCATAAAGGAAAAGCTATGCAGAAGGGAAGGAGAACTCGGAAACTCATGTCTATAGTAAAAAGAAAGATTAACTCTGGTGTTGTGGAGTGAAGAAAGATATTTCTGTTAACATGGAGCTAGGAAGAGCCAGAGACAGGGCCGCTTGGTGTGTTCTGCTTGACCTCCCACTTGACTTGTGGCACCTTGCCTGTGATGGAGACCATGAGCCACTCACAGGCCTCCACTTGGGAGTGTTGAAGTGTCAGTCCCATAATCCAGCCTACAAGTGGCCAGTGAGATGGGTGTATGGGGCACAGTGCAAATTCCAGCCCTTCCGATAAGTCACCCATGGTCTGGGGCTTGGCCTGATCAAAAGGTGCAGAATAGGATTAAGATTCCAGAAAAGTTGAATGAGTGTCTGGGGAGAGGCCCATGAAATACTTTGAGGCTGACTGTTGTAACTTGTGGTCTTTATTTAACCCACGCAGAGGCAGGATTCTTTTCTATTTTAGCTCAGTTTAGAGGACAGCCAGTATCCCTAATGGCCTAATATATAAATATTGCACATGCCAAAGTGAGGTATTTCCCCATGCAATGCCAAAGGTTGGTTGTTCAATCTCCTCTAGGAGGGCAAACTCTAAATACCATAAATGTTTAAAACAAAATGGGCCATTTTATCTGTTCCTCTTTTGGACCACCTAATGAAATTGGTTAACTGTCTGCAGGGCAGGATGATCCTAACTTATTTTCCTATGTGGTGTATTTGCTGGTAATGGATGCTTTATTTGTTATTAAACACTTTTTTGGTATATGTCTGTGTAAATTAATCAGGTAAAACAGACAACCTGAGGAAAATGAGATATTCTAGGAGGAAGATATTGCAATAGCTGATTGGTCATCCAGAGTTGGGAAAATCTTGATTCATGGGAGTCAGTCTGCAGGAGCACAGAGAAAGAATACCAACAAGAGTCCGAGAGGTAGTCTTAGAAGTCTGGACCTTGCATGGATCAAGAATGGTGTTCTCTGTGAGTAAAATGTCCTTTCCTCTTTCACATGATGATGAAGTTTTACTCTTTCATAAAACAGCTTCGTCTTGATGAAGCAAATTCTAGAACACTCCTAGCTAAGCTTGTGTGTTACTTGTTTGTTGTAGAGCCAGAGGTGGAAAAACACGTTTCTAAGATTTATACACCAATACTGTTATTTCTCAGAGCTCTTCTCAATCTTCTACCTAGAAATATGCAAAGTGAAGAAAGTAACTAGTTCCCTAAATAATGTCACCATGGACTTCTAAGGAATGCCTTTAAGAGGCCACCCAACCCTAAGAAGCAGTGATTTGAGAGTTTGAATTAGAAATTGTTTAGACTGGGCTATTGACAGCTTTAATAAAGTCAGATTATGTGCACACAGTTAGGTGATTTGCATTTCTTTTTCTGGATATCTGAAAAGTGATATACCTGCTCAGATTTTTGTATTTCCAAGAGTTCCAACATTTCTGGCCTCTGCAAGAAGATAGCACCAGAAGAGCATGTCAATGAAGTGTTATTAAATGAAGAGATAATGATACTTAATTCTCTATTTTAAAAAAGCATGTTTATTTATGTCTTACACTGTTCTTTTTCATTTCGTTACTATTGAATAGTTGTAATGTTCAGAAGTAGCCAGAATACCGTGATGAACCCTCTTGCACACATCACCCACACACACTATTAATGCCTCACCTGTCTTCTTTCATATAAGCCTCGAACAACTCACCTCTCTTTACTTTGAAGTAGAACTCAGAAATCATTTCATTTTATCCTTATATATATTAGCATGTTCTAGAGTTCATTTGTAACTCAAGAAAAGAACAATAAGGTAATTCCAGCAATAAAAGTCTCTTTAAAAAATACCATCTTTTGAAAACAAAATCTCTCTCCATTAAAAATAATTATTCACTCTTTTTAATAGAATGTCTTCTCAAAAATGATTTCTATGTATCTGATTTTTTTGGCGGGAGGAGGGGGGGGAAGCGATTGCCTGGAAAGGATTTTGCAAACGTAAGTTTGCTCCTGATACAAAGTAGTATGATCCATTATTTTTTAAAATTGTAAATGGTGACTGATCAATATTTAAATCATGTTCCAAGATCAGTAGCTTTGTGGTATGGGGCTGGCACAGGGCACTCTTAAATCTTTTAATGAAAAACACAACTTTATTTGAAATAAAGGAATTTGATATGTTTCTTTTCCATTATGTGCTTTATAACTTTCTACTGCTTTAACAGAAACCTGAAAATTTACACGTCCCTAGTAACCACATTGCCCATTAAAACTTGAAATAAACAAAATCTCTTTGATGAGTGACCCTTAGTGTCATAACTGGCAGGAAAGGTGTAATGAAAGGAGCTGGCAAAAACCTTGAAAGTTTTATGGAACAAATGCTACCAAAATAGAACAACCATCTTCTGCTAGGTAACAGTCAACAAAATAAGTGTGCTTCGATACATCTCATATGAAACCAAGCTGAAACTGTCTGTCAAATCTTGCTCAGTTTACTTTCTTAGAGTTGAACTAAAAAGAAAGAAAGAAACGTCTTGGATTACAAAGCAAAGCCCACGTGTTATTGGTTTAGTCCTGCAGTGGGATATGGACCACAGTGTTCCTCCTATTTATATTTGGAAATCAACACATGAAGCAGGCTTTGGCATTTCAATGGTAATTAAAAAGCCATCACGTTCCTCTTTCCCCAGACCAGCTACTTTTGCAGTTCATTCTCCCTGTGCTCAGGAAAACAACCCAAGATCGGAGCTCCTGTGAGAACCTGTCTGATTTAAACGGTGCCAAGAAAACATGGAGTAGTTTATCTTAACACTACAGCGCGGGCTGGGCGAATAACCGGGCTGATCAAAACGGATAACGCAGAAGCACTGAATAGAACGGCAAGGAAATTCATTTCTAACGAGGTGTCCATGTGTCCAGCACCTGGCTTCGTGTCCCTGTTAAGCTCCCCAATAAAAAAGACTCAGTTTATTTTTCAGTTAGTTTAAAAGCAATAAGAATATGTTAAAAAGTCAGAAAGCAAATGGGACAGTCACAGCTTCCTTTGACGAAGATGATTATCAGCACTTTCAGACATCTCCCGTGTTTCCTCCTGGGAACATGCCTTCGTTTAGATAGTGCCTGAGGATTAACTGGCAAGAAGCTGTCTCCTGATACTGAGTTCCTTCCTTCCCGAGCTGCCCAGCAGACAGCAGCCCGCCGCTTCCCTGGCATTCCCGGCTCGGAGCTCGGCCCCAGCCCGCGGCGCCGCCTGCTCCCGCGTCCTCGCGCACCTACTTGCCATTCCCAGGGTCTGGAATTGTGGTTAGAAAGAAAAACAATGGCCCTCAGTGCCACAGTGTAGAATGGCAATGGGAGGAAACGACAGAGACACAGGAAGCAGGGAGAGAGGGTTTCTTACACAAACAGGCTCAGGGAGGAACAGACTAGGAAAACAAAGGTAACGGGGGTGGGGGAGCAGCCCCGGGGCCCGCGGGAGAGTGCGGTCAGGGCTGGCGCCTGTGGCCCCTCGGTGACCAGGTCTTGGGGGCTCCTGAAGTCTGAGGCAGCAAAGAGGCCAAGAAGGCACCGAAGAACAGACTGTACCCCGGGTTTGGAGTCTCTGTGGAGGCCTCCCCTCGCCCCTCCACGGGGGAGTCAGGAGCAAGCTGCCTGCCCCTTTCTGCCTCCTCAAACAACTCGGCAGGGCATATACACCCAGGAGTGCATAGCTCCTGCCCTGGGATTGGGACTCATCTGGAATCACAGGCAGTAGAACCATTAGAAACTCTTCTGCTCCCTTCCTGTTTGGGCGTAGCATGTTAGAAGCAGCGGGTCCACTGTCGGGAGATTCCTGCCATCTCTAATGTCCCTTTGTGGATCCCCCCACACCCACCTCAGTGGAAGTGATTCAGACAGGGTCTAGCTCTGGAGGTGGCCTGGCACAGCGGTGGGGGCTGAATTGCCCTCTGATCCCTACTGCCCTCCTGCGTTAAGCAACCACCAATAAAGATAGCACATGTTTTGTATGCACTGTGTGTGTGTGTGTGTGTGTGTGTGTGTGTGTGTGTGTGTGAGTGTGACTATTGCTGTTTTTTAAATGTAGTATTTACAAAAGCATCTTTTTCAAAAGGTGGATGGAGACTTAAAGATGGTGCTCTCAGAGGGAAAGGAAGGGTGAGATTATCTTGGGAGGCTGTGGTTAAGAACAGAGTTACTCCCTTACAGAGGGTTTCACTTTTGGGGAAATCTCCCCTCGAGCTATGAAAAAGTCATATTTAACATATAGTTTGACGTTTCTTCCTTCATATTGTACAATTCCCCTTGATTGTGCCCAACTATTCGGTGACATCGACACACGCACACAACTTTGTGTGGTGAAGTTATGGAGGGAGTAAAAGATGGGCTGCACATGGAGACAAAGCTTGCCTCACACGCCTCCTTCCTCCCTGTGGGCTCTTGAAGACGAAGCAGAGTTTCACAGGGGATCTTTGGTCAACAGCAGCCAGGTAGGGTGTGGCCCATGGCTCATGGTGGAGCAGGAAGGAGTCCTTAGCTCAAAGAACAGTGGTCAACTGGATGACCAGAAAGCAGATGGGAGACAGAGAGAAGTAATCCTAGAGTCAAGGGAAATAAATGCCATTGGAGTAATAAATTAATTGTGTGATTAGTTTTTTAATGTATGTCCTTCTCATTAAATTACAAATTTCTTGTGCACAAGGAGTATATACAGAGTTACATTCAATAAATAGTTGTTAAATGGGTAAATAAATACAATGATTTAAAAAAATAGTTTCTTATTTACTTATTCAATCTTTTTTTATTTTTTTTTTAAATGCACAAAACACATTGATTCTCCTTTCCAGGTTAAGCATTGGACAGACACTAAGAATAATTAGAGCAGCTAAATAAATAAAGCTTCCTCATTAGGATATCCTTCTCTGCTATAGTTCCCCAAAACTATGGAGCTTGCTTACAGATTTCAGCCCTTGCAAAAAGTTATTTTCATACAGTGTTCTGAAAACATAGCCCTGAATATGCTGCTCACATTACCTGGACTTACTGATGACTTGCCTATTTCCGCCAGTTAAAATGATCTCTTTCCTTTATCCTTTCAAAGGAAATTTAGGAGTCTTTGAGACTTTAGCTCATTTATCGCTCAAATTTCCAGAGCACTTACAACAGGGCTAAGTTTGGTTGAATTAAAGTACATTTCTAAAGTTAGAACCTACCTTTAGAAGCCTGAAAGAGAAAGGAGCCTAGAATTGATAGCAAACCATTTTCTAAATGTTCCGGAAGTTGGTAGAGCTGCTTATCTCTGAGTGTTGGGCAAAGACTTGTAGGGTACAACTTTGGAAACTAGAAGGAAACTTGAAAACAAGTTATAAATGTTTCTCATTTTATAAATAAGAGAACAGAGTAGGACTTAGCTTATATTTTAGCTCTGCTACTCCATGTTTGTCTATCCTTAGACAACTTCACCCATCTTCTTAGTTTTATCATATCTTCCCTATCTGCAACACAGGATTTTAAAGAGATCATAGATATGAAAGTACTCAGAGAAATGTAAAGTGCCATGTAACTAGGAGGATGACGATTCAATTTTCTAGCACTCTGAGGTGGCCTCAGAGAAAGCAAATTCTGGCTATTCCTTCAAATGAGATAATATATGTAAAGCTCTAAGCACAGATCCAGGCTCATAGTATTTAATAAATATTTGCTATTTTTCTCCCATCCTGGAAAATACAATCATTTTTTAACACCACAAGGATCCACTGCACTCGAAAATAAACCTGTCTTGATATATACTGAAAACACAAGATGTGTATGGGATATTGTTACCATCACTAATACAACAAGCTGAAAGACAACATTTTCTGTTTGAAGGAGTAAAAGCCATATATCAAAACCTGGAACTAATCCCAACGAGCAAACTGTGTATGTGTTAACCCTCAGTATGTTCTTATTTTTCTTTAGCTACATTACTTACCTAAAGTACCTTGGGTTAAAACTTTGCTTTTAAGGATCAGATTTAAAATCACACTCTATGACCCCAGAGGTTTTGGTTTGAAAATTATGACGCGTATTTACACCATCCTCCTCCTACAAGTTCAGGATTTGGTGGGGGGGAGGGGATGATTATAATACTTCCTACCTACTTATTCATAATAGTTAAATAACTAGAACATAAGGATGAGGTACCTTTTGCTAAATACTTGGAGCTTCAAGAAACAAACTATTTTCTAAAAAATTTACTTTAGAGGTTTGTCTCAGTTCTTTATCTAACAGCAGAAGCTGCTGAATGAAAATATATCATCTCAGTCCTCTGTAGGTGGAACATGCAAAGGACATGAGAATGTTCAGTTTTTAAAGTGATTCTAAAGGGAAATCATAAATAAATATCTCAGGCCACTGTTTCCCATTCTACAATCTTCCTTTCCAAGTTGTGTTTTTTCTCTTCTTACGCTACGAGCTGATGTTTTCTTTAGGGCTTCGCTAGTATCCACAGTGCTCTAATTTGATATTTGACTTCAATTGGATTTTAATTAAAATAAATCAAAACTGGAATGGGATGCCTTGTAAGAGTGAACTTCCTCAATGGATGTTTAGGCAGATGCTGACGATGCTGAAGGAAGCATCCGCTGGGAATTTGACCTATATAGCTGATAGAATCCTTTCCAATTCCTGAGATTTCATTCTAAACATCTAAGTTGACACACTCATCTCTATCTTTTGCTTTTATTGTCTAACTATTCCATTTGTATGATATTTTTGGTATTTGACTTAATTTTGTGCTGTTTGCTCCTTTTCTATTTATTCAGCTGCATACTTGAATTTAAAACCACTAGAGAATTTGGAATGCCTGTAGGCAACTGTCACAAAGAGCCCCTCCCAAGACTACTCAGAGGTGGAAGAGACTCTCTAGAGGAAAAATGAGCAACTCCATAGTGAAAAAAGGAATATGAATTTTAGGCTTTCTAACCAGGAAAACTGATGCACTAAGAGATCCCAAGAATGACGTATATTGCAATTTTGGAAGCAAAATCTAAGATGGTGCATTTTGTAAAAATAATCAAGTGTTTTCTCAAGGAAAGCAGAGGAGGCCCATGTCAGTCTGTGATTGGTGGGATGCATTTGTCCAATACTGCCTGTTTCATGACAGAAAAAAAATGGATTGGACTCTAAATTGCCTAGTAGGGTTCTTCTATGTCTGTGTCATCTTCTCCTCACTGTATCTATTTCAATTGGGTTGTATATTTTTCTTGGGTAAGTTAAGCTTGTGAATACGGCCCTCCTTTAATTCTCTAGAGTGCTCCAAGTTTACATGTCTTTGAAAACTGGGTCGCTGGGTGACTGAGCAAATAATGACTGCCCTTCTGTTCCAAGAGTGGAAAAAGACGCAGTCATGGCCAGTTGCTGAATGTCTTTCTTCACTAGTTTTGGAAAAACTTGGGGATAGTAAGGAGCTCCAAATAAAGTCTTTAGATAAATGAAAGAGATCAGACAGAGAAACCTGGGCCCTAAACTGTGGAACTACAACATTTTAGAACCAGGAGGTAAACCTCAGAGATGATCTTGTTCACAGATTCTCAACCCTGACTGTACATTAAAATCATCTTGGTTGCTTTACAAATCAGTACCACTACTGAGACTCTATCCCCAGAAAAATTAATTTCCTTAAATTGGGCTCAGGAAACAGCC
Organism: Cebus imitator; assembly: GCF_001604975.1. Lineage (NCBI taxonomy): Eukaryota > Metazoa > Chordata > Mammalia > Primates > Cebidae > Cebus > Cebus imitator. The sequence continues at coordinate 6,927,263 of NW_016107396.1, forward strand.
TTCTTTTTCTGGTGAAGAAGATGAAGTCTGAAGGTTTCTTTAATTGCACCAGGTTCCAGAACTAGTGGTGGCAGCAGGAAGCCACCACCAGTCTCAGGGCAGTGAAAATACTTTTTAAAGTTGTATTTCCGGAAAACATTTTTAAAAATTGTATATCTCTATTCCGTTTTTATTCACTTCTCTTCCTCCATTTTTCACTTCTCCTCCTTCATCTCTTCCCTCCATTTTTTTCACCTCTGCGTTTACCAAACACCAACTACATCTCTGAAGGAATTCTCTCCAAAAATAACTTGGACAGTGCAGACTGTTTGTTTATTTAAGGAGGCCCTTACCAGGGACAGGGAAACTTGGAGGAAACTGAGAGTGTGGGGGGTGTATATGAAACTCCCCACATTCACGAACACACACCTTGAGATGAAATTGACTGGCAGATGGGTTCCAAAGAATGAGAATCCTGACCGGAATAGATTAAACCAGAAGAAATTATTGTCTTCTTCCCTCTCTCTTAATCCTGACCTCTAAGCTACGCTCTAGGTAAATGGGATGCATAGGAGGTTCCCAGGTGGCCTGGGCAATCTTAGGAGGAGTCACTTGTGGGCCTCTGACCTGAGGACAGTGTTTTCCCTGACAGAAAGGAAATGAGCCTCTAAGGCTGAAAACGGGGCATGCTTGACTTTTACAACCCTGAGCAGGAACTCAAAGATTTTAGTCTTCCCTCATTCCCTCCCCACCACATTTCTTTTCAAAAAGCAACAAATTCTAGCTGGTTATCACTTATGCTCCACCCCATTCTTCTAAGTCAGCTTTTGTGCAGGAAAATAGAGAACTGTTTTCATTGCCTTATCAGAGTCCCAGGAAAGGGGAAAGGAGCGTCTGGCCCACTATCTATGTCTTGCCTGGGACAATGAAATGCTGAGAGCAGGCTCCAGGGGCGAGGGGCTGCCACTTCAGACCCACAGAGGACCAGGGAAGGAGGGGAGGGAGGAAGGACTTTGCTTAGCCTGCCGAAAGCATAATAGCCCCTGGTGTGGGCTGCTGCAAACAGGAAGGGTGTGGGTGGGATCTGAGCACAGCTGCTCCTGCCGCCCATTCCCACAGCCTTTGATCAGCAGGCAAATGGCATTTTGTGCCCTGAGATAAATGCCTGGTCTGAGGGTGTGGGTGGCTATGGAGGGGTAAGGATTAGAGATGAAGGTATTTTATAGCCTGCCTTAAGGATGTGTGTTTCCAACCTGGGATCAGGGAGATGCTAGGTACAAAGCAACAGAAAGTTTCCCATGAATGCATTCATTCATTCATCAAACATTTGTTCTGTCTCCAGGAAATTCAAGGCACTGTGTTGAACACTGTAGGGGGCTGCAATGGTAAATAATACATGTACTGTTCTAGTATAGTATGATGAATCTGAAGCTTGAGAAGGTTATTTGGTATGTCACAAATTACAGGGTGGAATAGCAAGAGGCAATAAACTTTTTTTTGCCCCTCTCCCCTCGTTCCATCTTGCCACGTGTACCCTGCAGTTGAGAATCACTATGAACAAGCAGTGCTTTGGGCTTGTGAACTAGGTAGAGGCAGATTAACAAAAACAAAGGAAACTTCTGATTAGTCTAATTGAGAAACTAAGGGTCATACAAAACCAAGCAAATAAAAACAAATGGCCAAAGTCTCCAGATACAGAGTAGAGGGGGTACTGCCATAGGGAAGAAGGAGATCTTGATGGTGACAGTGGAGAGGAGAGACCCCTTCCAGCCTGTGTGATGCTGATGACCATGATGCAGGCAGGAAGACTTTCATGGAAGGCATGATTCCTAGAGGAGGTCCTGAGAAAAGCACGAAGTGAAAGTTAGATACGTGGTGATGGGCAAGAGGTGCTGGGAAGAATGGGAAGGGTAGAAACAGCATTTTGGGGAAAATAGAATGTCATAAATAGAGCACAGTGGTAGAGAGGTGAACACACCTAGTAGAAAATAGCTGAGTTTGACTAAGAATATATATGCTTACTCCAAGAAACAGAAGGCTGAAAAGTAAAGTGGAGCCATATGCTAGAGGCCTTCAAATACAGACTAAGGATTTTAATCCTGTGACCAGACCATCGTGACCTTCACCAATCAATGACCAACCCTGGGCTGTTCTGCAGCCTGAAGGAAATCCCCAGGTCCTCTGCTTTAATGCCTTGTCTCTGAACCACACAAGAAGTTTGGGTGTCACATACCATAAAAGTTCAGTAAGTGGCTTAAGCAATTCCTGAAACTCTAGGCAAAGGCCTCTTTCATTCACTTATCAATTTGTAAAATAAATATCTCGTAAGGGCTATTTGCCAGGTGCTGTGCCAGGTATCAGAGGATACAGCATTGAACAACAAACAACATGCAAAGTCCTGACTCCAAGCTGCTGACATAGTAATAGGGAAGAAGCAGCCAAAACACTAGCAAGTCAGGGCTATAAGGAAGAACGATGCAGAATAACTAAATAGGGAGAGATGGTGTTGCTGGGTTCGTTTATGTACAGGGGTCAGAGGAGGCTTTTGTGATAATTGTGTGATATTTGGGCAGCAACATGACTGAGTGGGGGAAGAGTATTCCAAAAAGAAGAAACTATCCTGGGGAAATTTGGTCCATTCTATTATGAATGTGGAGAGGAGGGATGATGCTAAACCTACTTATGATGGGCAGAGAAAAGAAAGAATGAAGGGACGAGCAGGGCAAAGTCAGTATAGTACACTTGACCAGGAATCAATCCCATGTTGCCCTCCAGAGCTCGGCCACTTGGTGACCATTTCTGGGTATTGCCTTGTGTAGCCTTCTTTAGATGGTGGCAAACAAAGTTTATCAAAAATATATCCATAGGCCTTGATTTTAGTGAGTGATCTTGGATTAGGAAGATGTTATGGTTTAGAATTCTATAACACTAAATGAGGTTTTGGAAGGAGACTATGAAATTTTAAAAACGTGTTGGGGCCAGGTGCAGTGGCAAACACTTGTAATCCCAGCACTCTGGGAGGCCAAGGCGGGCAGATCACAAGGTCAAGAGATGGAGACCATCTGGCCAGCATGGTGAAACCCCATCGCTACTAAAAATACAAAAATTAGCTGGGCGAGGTGGCATGTGCCTGTAATCCCAGCTACTCGGGAGGCTGAGGCAGGAGAATCACCTGAACCTGGGAGGAGGAGGTTGCAGTGAGCTGAGATTGCGCCACTGTACTCTAGCCTGGCGACAGAACAAGGCTTCATCTGAAAAAAAAAAAAGAAAAAAAAGCTGTTGGACAGTTAGGGTTGGGTAGAAAGGCTTCTTCTTCGACGTGAAGAAGGATAGCATCTCTCTTGCCAGCTGCCAGCCAATGATTCACTAGTAACAATTTACTAAAGCCGAACAGTATCTGGCTTTTATTAGGTGAAAGCATGGGTATGAAGTACGCACGGTGGTCACTGTGTACTGTTGGACTATCTTTTTGTTTGAGTTTGGTTACTCTCATGACTTGTGGGCTCAGGTTGTGTTTATATAGTACCGTAAAAAACAAATTGAAAAGTGAAGAATTCAACCAACCAGCTGATTGTGTAACCTTCATGTCATACTGATGCTTTTTATTTCCTGACTCCATCAGAGTGAGTATTTTGGTGGGTAGCAGGCACAGATTTGTGTAAGTGTTCCATCTGGTGTATGTTAGTTTTGTTACCATCTAACAACTTTTTGAAGATCTATTGTATAAAATGAAACCAGTTTGTGTACTTGCACAGGGCTTGGTAGAGTTGCTCTTAATGTCAATATTTACTTTCACCAAAATTCAAAACTCCAACCTAGATTGGAGCCCTGGGCTCTGCTGCAGTTGGGCTCATTTACAATACAATTGTCTCTTCTCCCAGAGGTGGAATTGCTGATGTAGTAGCTTTGGTGTTCACTGTTTATGTTTATCACAGTATCTGGAAGAAAGGCATGCGCTATGTTCCTGGAAAGGTAGAACCAATTTCTGGCTTCTCTTCTTCTTAAGAGAATTGTTTATTTCTATTTGAAGTGGCTCATGTGAGATGGCCATGCAGATGGCTAAGTGATTCCATTATGCATGGCGTCTCACACATCTTAACCAATTAAAAAGGGCTGTAGAGAATTACATGGAATTAATCACATTCAGAAGGCCTAGGGACAGCCTCAACTGGTCAAACTCTAGTTACTTGGTTTACAGCATCACACGAGCCCCTTGATGAGATTAAATCTGTGTATCTCCAGGCAGTTTGTCTATTATTCCTTGTGAACTCTCTCTCTCTCTCAATCTCATTCTCTCTCTCTCTCTCTCACCCTGTGTTTGTGTGTGTGTGTGTGTGTGTGTGTGCATGTGTCTGTGTGTGCTTGTCTACAACCATATCACGGTTTGTCAGGGGTTGATGTTAAGCTCTCACATTCATTTCAGTTAATCTACCAAGTCATATGAGACCCTTTGAAAATGACCACTTCTTTTACATTTATAAAAACCATGTCATTTAGTTGACTTTTCTTGACTCTAGTGTTTGTTTTGAAATTTCATTTTATACAGGAAATAGACATAATCACCAATAAATGTGACTTTAATAACTTAGACCCTGGGAGCCTTTCCTGGTTGGCAAAAAAAATCCCTACATGTTGCAAATCCTTCTTATGGGATATCCTATTTTTTATCTAGAGTTGAAAGTCAGGATTAATCCAGATGATTAAGAAAATCTTTCTAAAAGATACCCTGCATCCTCTTTAAAATTAAACTCTAGTTAGAAGTTTCCCTACTTTTCTTACTACAATGACGGTGTAAATGGTAAAAGTAGATCATAGGTGGTTTTGGAGTTTTCTATAGGCATTTTTAAAACTTAAAGACAATCGGATTCTCTCCAGTTATACCACAAAAAATGGCATTAGAATATAACTTTGAGCTAACCTATTATTAATAACCAATATTAATTTGAAGATATATTCAACATACCAAAGAAACTGTAGAAGTATATAAAGAAAAGCTATAATTCCTTCATTTAAATCACTCATTCAAAAAGCCCATATGTTATACATACTACATATATGTGCTTGAGAGAACACACACAGAGTTCTTCTGCTCTGTAGATTCTAAAAGGAAGACCCTTCTGCAGATAGCATTTCTGAAGGCTTCTCACCCTTCCCTCTGCTTTCTAAGGCATTGGAACAATGTGGCTCCTTCCCAGACAGTCAGACTTACTATGAAAAGTAACACCAATCATGGGAATTATAAAAGGAGAAGGGATACACCATAAACTAGGATAAACATCTTTTTTAATGGAAAGCTGTCAGATCCATTTAAGCAGAGACCTGCTCCTTGTCCCCACAGCGGTCCCTCTTTCCTGTCCAGGGACCAATGAAGTCGGCCATTCCTCCTAAGTGGCCCATCGTGAGAGGCTTAGATAAGGCACAAAATTGCCCTCAATAGAGGTAAAACCCCCATCTCTGGGACAAAGTGGGAAAGCTCTACTTTTGTTACCACTCTATCCAGGAGACAAAAAACAAAAAACAAAAAACAAGGAAAACATCCACTTTACAAAGCCTACATTGTGTGCTGAGAAATCCTGATCCTTGACTATTGTCTTCAGCCTTATTTATGCAGCAGAGATGATTTTTCAGAGGTTCAGCAAAATCATCAGCAGGGCCATTTTAACACTCTATGTTTGTTTGCTTAGCACACTTTCCATTTTCTAGGAGAAAGAGAGCTAAAATATTCAAGCAACTCTTTAAACAAAAGTTATAGAGGGAGGAATAATTGCTCATTTCTGAATAGGAAAGCCCTCTTACTGTGAAACCCTCAGATATGACAAGTAATGAACTTTGTTCCAAGCCTTCAGAAATTTATTGTATACAACAACGTGTAGAAATGGTATCTATTTACATTGTCAATTACATTGTATGTATAGTACATATAATGCATATTATCATTTCAGTACTCTTATATGTGAACAAGTGCAGCTACTAGCCATGATAGCTGTTTCTGGCCAACTCTAAAATTCAACTAGGCGTTAAATGATATGTAATGCTTTTTGCTCATCATGGAAATGAGAAATTGGGGAGATGGGGAGGGAGAGGTGGAGAGTACCAAGGACAGAGAGATGAGGGAGGGGCAGCATGCCCTTTAGAGCCCCATGCCCAGGTTCCAAATTACAAGTCCACACTTTACTCATTAATATACCCTAGTAAGTATTGTTTTACCTTAATTTTTAAGCTACAATATCAGGATAATGATCCTTTCTTACAGACCTCCAGTTACATATGTAAAAACCTCCATTGTAAAATGGTCATGAAAAGTAAGCTTTAATGGTAGTTAAGAACCAAAGATAGATAGCAGCACAGAATGACTTCGTTTTCTATTTTACCTCTTCTTGAGAGGCTGAGAGAGTCTTGAGAAAACTTTGCTAGGTGATGCCTGTGAATTTTCAAACTAGAGTCTATTATCCATTCAACAGATATTCATTACCTAGTTTATGTTGGGCACTATGCCAGACACTAGAGGAATTCTGCAAAGTGCTTCAGAGATCCTCAAATGTTTGGTTTGAATTTTGTTCTAGATGCATACTTCAATTATGTTGTAAAAAAGGAATAGAAGTGGCCTGTGTGGTTAGGGTGCTATATACTAAATTTTATCTCTTTAATATCACTTATACTTTATCTTGTACTCTCAGGTTTACACATTTTGTGTAAACTCAAAATATATTTCTCCTGCCTTCAGTGGAAATATTTTTACTTTTCCCTAAATGTATCATTGATTAGGGATGTAATAGTGCTTAAATGTTCATTTAAAAATGTAAGACTTGCTGGTGTGGTTGCAGAGAAACTTATACACTGTCGGTGGGAGTGTAAATTAGTTCAACCATTGTGGAAGACAGTGTGGCAATTCCTCAAAGACCAAAAAACAGAAATACCATTGGACCCAGTAATCTCATTAGTGGATGTATACCCAAAGGAATATAAATAATTCTGTTACACAGACATACACATGTGTATGCTCATTGCAGCACTATTCACAATAGCAAAGGCATGGAATCAACCTAAATGTCCATCAGTGGTAGACTGGATAAAGAAAGTGTGGTCCACCACATGCATATACACCATGGAAGACTCTGCAGCCACAAAAAGAAACGAGACCATGTCCTTTGCAGGAACATGAACGGAGCTGAAGGCCATTATCTTTAGCAAACTAACACAGGAACAGAAAACCAAATACGACATGTTCTTACTTGTAAGTGGGATCTTAATGATGAAAACACATGGACACATAGAGGGGAGCAACACACACTGAGGCCTTTTGGAGGGTAGAAGGTGGAAGAGGGAGAGGATCAGGAAAAATAACTAAGAGAACTAGGCTTTAATACCTAGGTGATGAAATAATTGGTACAACAAACTCCTATAACACTAGCTTACCTATATATCAAACCTGTATATGTACTCCTGAACTTTAAATAAAGGTTAAATCAAAAAAAGAAAAGAAAAGAAAAGAAAAAAGATAAAAGAAAAAGAAAAAAAAATCAGGACTTCTCACATCTACTCAGGTAGAACTGTATAAATGTTACACTGACATTGCACTCCATTAAATGCCAAGTCGAGTCCAGGGATCTATTCAGAACGTACTCTGTTTCCAGCATAATGGGACAGTAGTGCAAATGTAAATGACAAGTTACCTTGTTTAATATAGTTTGGAACACTTCCTATAAATTTTGAATGCTTCTCTTCCAATCTCTATATTTATGAGAAAGAAGGAGCAATTTTTACATATTATTGGTGATTCGATTTTTGAAATATGTTCCTATTTGCTTTTTTGAAGAAATTCATTTAATTGAAGGGTATGTTGAGAGTGCAAGAGATGGGAGCGTTGTTCAAAAGTTCCGCTATTTGTAGACTTTACATGGTTGATTTGGGGTTTTTCTCTATACTGTATAATCAAAATGAATTAAGGCCAAAAATGAAATATTGAGGTTGATCCCAAATTATTTTCCATAAAAATACTAGTTGTATTCAACAATTGATCTTATAAGTCAATGTTATAAATGAATTATATAGAGAAAATACACTAATAAATAATATTTTTGTCTGTTTATATTCTGGGGCATCAAGTGCTGTCAAACAAGTTTGGAAACCATGGCTGTATGTATCACTTTCTCCAAAAGAAAGGTCGTGGAGGCTGGGTGCAGTGGCTCACGCCTGTAATCCCAGCACTTTGGGAGGGTGAGGCGGGCGGATCACCTGAGGTCAGGAGTTTGAGACAAGCCTGGCCACATGGCAAAACCCTGTCTCTACTAAAAATACAAAAATTAGCTGGGCATGGTGGCGTGTGCCTGTAGTCCCAGCTACTCAGGAGGCTGAGGCGGGAGAATTGCTTGAACTCAGGACATGGAGGTTGCAGTGAACCAAGTTCACACCAATGCACTCCAGCCTGGGCAACAGAACGAGACTCCGTCTTAAAAAAAAAGAAAGGTCATGGTGAAGAGAGGAGAGGAACCAAAGTGCTACAGAAGCTGTTTAAGACAACGATGTTTTCCCTGTTTTCCAATAAAATGGAAACTTTAAACTTAAACATATAGTTTGTATAGTAACACAGACAAAAATGTTCTATGGCACAACTGGACGCTGTATAGAATTGCAAGCGAAATTGTCTCTAGATAAGATCCTTTTTGTAAAAAAGCATTATTAAATGTTTGCCCACCTCTCCACCTCCAAACCACGAGTATGTCTGGATGAAGTTCTATGGGCTCCTCTGGCTCTGTGAACCTTATTTTCTTCTTTAATTAAAATGTCAATTCATCCTTAATTATTTTTTTTTAAATCACAATAAAAATAACTTGGGGGTTCAGAAATGAAAGCACCAGCTTTGTAAATATTCCTATGGGAACGTTTCCTTGCTGTGGTCAATGTTTAGAGTGAAAGACATTCTCGGTATCCATCATTGTTCTATTAACACCAAGGAGTAAATGCCACTTCCTGTTCCCAGATCTTACACACTGAAAGGGAGGGAAGAAAAAAAAGGGAGCAACTTCCAGCCACTGAGGGTGATGATGAAGTTTAGATGGAGGTTATGTAATTGTCCCCAAAATGTTTTGTTGGTGAAGTTCCCTTAGATGATGAAGTTCAGATGGAGATTATATGTTTGTCTCGGGTAGTCTTTGTGTATTTAGGGATGGGAAGGGGTGTTGGAAAAGCTTCATTAATGCAGTGCCTTTTATGAGTAATAATTGTTAATTGTTATTCATTTATTGCCCTTAGTAGTTTAAATGTTGAACTTTGTGCTAATGATTTACAATTACTCTTTGATCTGTTGCACCTATACTAAATAATCAAATAGATGTAAATTTCTATTTAAAAACTCGGCATGTTCATTTTCATATTTTTGGAGGGACATTGGTGTGATAAAATTATTTTCCCAATAACTCATAATCACCTGCTTGCTTCTTCCCTTTGATTGTCCTGGTCCAGAGGGTTTACACACTCTCCTGAAATCTGTTTACGAATTAGCTTTTCATTCCCCAATCTCTATGTTCCTCTATTGCCCCTTCTTCCAGTGGACTTGCCCTAAATTTTTGTTTATTTTTGTGAAAAGAAAATTATTTTCTGTTTCTAAGATTATACTCTTCTAAACTTTTCTATTGATGTTCACAGGGATTCATGGGATTCTTTTGCATAGAGCCCGAACAGCTTGATCTAAACTGTTTCATTTTTCACTGTAAAGCCAACAGAGCCTACCTGCTCCAAGACCAGGTTAAGACAATTGGCATATTTACTTCTCCTGGCATGAAATATTCTCTGTGGGTCACCGCCCAACTAGACTGAACCTGAAGTAGTGACTAAGCAGTGAAAAGACCCTTGATCATCCGATTTCTCTCATCCCCTACACGAGACACTTGAAACAAAAGACACTCAGAACTAATCATCTGAAAATCCTGCCAGTGTAAAAACAAGCAAAACTTCAAAAACGTGTTAAAACAGGTGGAAAGGGATATATCCTAATGCTTAACTGAGTATATATTTGAAATCATTGTTTTCCTTTTACAAAATAAATACGTGGGGGCAAGAGTAGCCTAGAGGTTAGATTTGATCTGGGTTCTTGGGGGTATACGCTTGATTGGGACTTACTGTGTTCCTGAGCAAGTCAGTCCTTGCGTCTATTTCCCTAACTATGAAATGGAAATAATACCTCCATCCCGAGGGTCCTAAGGCTTACTGCTAGTGAAGTGCTTTGCAATCCACTGCTGAAAGGTGCTCAGCAAGTTCAAAGCACCAGTATTAAGGAAGGTTTATCATATTTATAAACCCGTAAATCCTACCCATGGGTGTAAAATGATTCTTCCTGGTTTTATTCCCTGCATAGACTCAAGAAAAGGCCTCAGATTCTTGCATACTATCAACTTAACGCGGTGTTCCAGCTGTTTACATGCACAAAACGCATCTCATCCTCTTTTGATTTGCAGCATGCACTGAGCCCAAGACAAAAGAGCATACTATTCACCAGTGTGACTCATGTGAAAATCGAAACTTCATGCTCCATTTTATTAAGGGCCTTGCTTTCTTTCTGTGGGTTAGAATAATTGGGAATAAAGATAAACACTGTAAAATAAACATGAACACAGTTAGTCCAATAAAGTAAATTTGAATCAACTGTTCACTGGCAAATCTAGTGGACAAGTGAGGAAACTAAGAGATTCAAAAAGCTGGTGATGAACCAGATCTGTTACTTCACCAGGCACTTCCTTTAAATGCTGTATTTTAATTAATAGAAACAATGCCCAATTACAAAACACACGATGACTGTAGCAATTGGGGTTTTATTAAGAGATTAGGGAACTGAGACGAGAAGAGGGAAGCAGGCCAGCAGCATGGATGAAGGACAGCAGAAAGGTTGGAGAAGGCCCATGAGAAGTGATGGTATCACAAGTTAGAGGGAAGAAAGGAAGAAAGGTGACATTCATTGTGTGCCAAGTTTATGCCAGATGTATGCTAAGCACCTTACACACACTATCTCATTTAATCCTAATAATCACTTTGTGAGATAGGCATTACAATTGCTTTCATTTCACTGAAGCTGAGAGCTTATGTCATTTTTCAAGCATAATGGAACTACTAAATGACAGAAGATAAATTCTTACCTGGTTTCATATGACTCCCAGTCTAACCCTTTATACCACACCCTGGTGCCATTTTGTAAAAAAAAGTGCTGTTAATCCTGAAAGCTATTGTTAGTTTTCTTATTATGATTTCTTAATAAATGCACACAATAAGGCTATTATTTTTCATTTTCACCTAGTGTGTCTCGTTCACCTTTGTGTGGCTATATATTCTTTCTCTAAATCATATTTGGACTGAAAACCTGCTCTTTTAAAAATTAGATTGCATTGTTTAAAATATGATGCTGGTAGTAAAACTATAACTACTGAGAATGAGGTAAGGGAATGACAATGTAAAGGTCAAACCTGCTGCTTTATAAGCACAGCTTTGGAAAACACATTTGATCTCTGACATATACAACTATTTAAGTGCTAAGAATATTAGGGAAAACCTATGGATAGACGCTTGCCCTCAGCCCTATCTTAATCAAGATTTATTCCATTTGAGCATTTTCAACTACTTTCTGATGTCTTTTCTTGTTACCACTTTTTTGTATCTTCAGGTTTTATAGTTCTTTCTCTCTCATCCTCCCCATTTATTTTTTATGACTTTTATTTCTTTCTATAGTTCATCATATTTAGGAGAAGAAATGATTTCAACTCAAGATGAGAAAGGTTTTCTACACGATAGAACTTTCTGAAACGATAGAAAATTTCTGTATCTGCATTGTTCAATACAGAATTCACTAACCAAGTGTAGCCACTGAGGAAATAAAATGTGGTTAGGATGGCACTAAGCATTGACAGCAAACTAGAGACTGAAGGGAGAAGTCAAAAAAAAGGAGCAAGGTAGAGAAAAGGATCCTTTAATTCTATTACTAATGTCCTGGATTTGTCCTCTCCACCCTCTTTTTTAAAAAAAGGTTCATTTGAATAAAACCAATCAGAATCAACATAACTAAATTTTTGAGAACTGAGCTATGGTATGTAACATCAACTAGGCTTCAGATTGGACTCTGGGAAGCACACAGATGAAGCAGATCAAAATAGCACTGCAAAGATTTTGAAAACTAAATTGAAATTCAAACCAAAGTCCATAAAAGTAAGCAAAAACATGTTCATCGTTGACTGCCTGCAAAAGTATAAGACTTTTTTTTTTCTTTGGACCAGATTCTCTTAACATACTATTCAAAATGTTCGGAAATCAACCCAAAATCATTCGTTATACCAAGAACCAGGAAAATCTTAACTCAAATGAGAAAAGACAATGAACATATGTCAATGCCATGATGACACGAAGGTAGGAATTATGTGACAAACTATCATAAAAATGCTGCAACAAGCAATTACAAACACTCTTGAATGGAAAAAATAGAAAACCCCAGCAAAAAAATAGGAAATATAAAGAACAAAATAGAGATTTTACAACTGAAGAATACAATAATTAAAATTAAAATCTCACTGGATAAAAATTATCACAGAATGGAGATATTAGAGGAACTTGAAGGTTTATCAGTAGAAATTGCCAAATCTGAATAAGAGATAAAAACCTTTAAAAAAAATGAGAACACCAGGAACCTATGGGACAATCACAAAAGATCTAATATCAGCATCATATTGGAATCCCAGAGAGAGATGGGAGAGAGTCAGGGTATAACAACAAAACAAACAAATAAGCAAATGAAAACAAAAAGGTGTTGTGATGCCTGCTTGCAAACTCAGCTACTTGAGAAGCTGAGTAGAAGGATTTCTTGAGCCTAGGATTTTAAGACCAGCCTAAGCAATACAGAGAGATTACATCTCAAACATAAACTAGCAAGCGAACAAAGAGTGAGGACCTGAAAAAATAATTGAAGAAAAAATGATAGAAAACTACCCAAATTTGGCGAAAGCTATAAACTAACAGATTTAATAAACTCAGCAAACCTCAAGCATAATAAATCAAAATAAATCTATACCCTGATGACACATTATAATCAGATTTCTGAAAACTAAAAGCAAAGACAAAATCTTGAAAGTAGCCAGAGGAAATGACAAATTAGTTTTAGGAAATCAATGATTTGAATCACTATGGGTTTCTCCTTAGAAATCACAGAAGCCAGGAGGAAGTGGCACAACATTTTTCAAGTAATTTTTCTTTAAAAAAAGAGCTGTCAAGTCAGAATTCTGTATCTAACAAAAATTTCTCTCTAGTTTGGGAAAACTTTAGGCAGGGGATGAAACTAGAGGTCTGAGAAATAAAGAAGTAACCCAGAGGGCAGCGTGGAGATTGGAGTACTGAAGTGAACATGGAGGTATTAGGAAACAGAGACATTTTTAGATGAAAAAACTAAGAAAATATGTCAAAGGAAATTCTTCAGACATAAAGAAAATGATATAGCAAGAACTTGGAACATCAGAAATAAAAAAAAAAAACAATAGAAAAGCTAATATATGAAGAAATATAATTGACCATATTGATTTTTAGATGAAGGCAAGTAAAGAGATTTAAATAATGATAAAGTTTTTACATTCTACTTGGAATGGTAAAATATTGATAATAATAGACAGTGATAAGTGTGTGTATTTTAAACTACATGAAGCAAGAAATAAAATCATTATAAAAAATTAAAATTTAATTTTAAAAGTGTTTATATAACTCACAGGAAAGTCCAAAAAAGAAGACAGAAACAAAAAGCAGTGGGAATGAACAGAAAACAAATAATAGAAGACCATACCTGAAAATTATCAATTACTTTTAAAGTAAGTGTTCTACACACACTAATTAAAAGACAAAGATTGACAAAACGGATTTAAAATGCCAACTTTATGCTGTCTATAAGAAGCTTACTTCAACTCTAGTATGTTATAGGTAATTTAAAAGTATAAAAAAATTATGCAAACATTAATCAAAAGAAAGCTGGTATGTCCATATTAATATCAGACAAAGTAGACTTCAGAGCAAAGAAAATTATCAAGGACAAAGAGAGACACTACAAAATGATAAAATGATTTAATTAACAAAGAACACATACCAGCTCTAAAGATACATGCACCTAGCAACAGAACTTTAAAATATGTGACACAAAAATGGACATAACTGAAAGGAGAAATAGATAAACCCACACTTATATCTGGGGGCATCTTTTAATAATTAATAAATCACTAGATAGAAAATCAGCACAAAATCTGAACATAAATGTTCATGGTAGCTTTACTGTAAGAGTAAAAAACTAGAAACAAATGTCTTTCAGCAGGTGGATGAATAAACAAATTATGATACATTTGTACAATGGAATACTGTTCAGTGATGAAAAGAAATAAGCTGTTGATACATGCAACAACTTGATGGATTTTCAGAATATCATGACCAAAAAATCTTGACATATTACATAATGTATACTTCCATTTATATAACATTCTCAAAATGACAAAATTATACTCATGAATAACAGATCAGTGATTGCCAAGGTTAGAGTTTGGGGGAAGGCATAATTATAAATGGTTGATGAACAGTTCTGCATCTTGATTACAATTATAGTTACACAAATCTGTATATGTAATAAAATGTCATAGAACTAAACACCAAAGAAAGTATGTATTAAAATCCAAGTGAAATCTGTAGTTTAGTTAATAGTATTGCACTAACTTTGATTTTCTAGCTTTGATCATTGCTCTATGGTAATGTTAGATGTTATTATTGTGGGAAACTGGATGAAGGGTACATGGAAACCCAATGCACTATTTTTTCAACAACTATGTTAGCCTTAACTTATTTCCAAAATAAAATCAACTGAATTTTAAATTTGATTGAATAGTCAGTCATTGAAATAGCTATATGTGGCCTATACTACAACATTGGACACTGCAGGTCTATATTAAATTCTGCCAAATAACTTTTCATTTTTCTTTGTTTTTACTCCTAGGTTCTTGTAGAAAAGTTTCACATATGTAAATTTTATTTAATACGTAATATATATAATCCATATTCTTTAAATATGTCTGAATCAGGTATTATGCTTTATCAAATCAGAGCAGCACAGAATTTCAGGTTAGAAAGTAATGCATCTGGTCATTCTAACCCATGCTGATGACTAATGCACGTGGCAGAATATTAATTCTTCAGGTTAAGTTGTAAAGATTTTAAAGTCACAGCCTTGTTTTGTAAGCTTGCTGAATAGGAAAAAGTCTGTAGTTGTTTAGAACTTTAATTATCTCTTTTTACTGACAAAATCTAGGCAGGTTACTACCAACAAATCCCTAGGAACGAACAGTTGGTCTTTGGACCTTCTTTGCGAGAATAGGTGACTTTGAGCCTTTTGCAGAACAAGAGATCAACTCTTCTCTCAGAGCCCATACAAGTCAAACCCTTCAGACTTGCAGAAAGTTTGATTTTGTCCTCTCTTTTCATTCATTCCCTTCTTATTTTCTCAAAGCATCTTCAATCTAGAGAAAAAGTACACACAATGAGGCAAATTATGTGCTGGCCTGATCCCCACTCCAGCCCCACAAAAAAGTGAGTCACATCATGAGTAGCTTCCCAATCTTGCTTTTCTAAGGGAGAAAGTGCTCTCCATTTCTGTCTGAGGGAGAGAACCCTAGGAAAGAGAGACTCTTTATTTTAGGACAAGTTACTCTAAAACCCTCCTTCCACCTACTCCTAAATGGTGATGGAAGCTGCTGTGAGCCCCAACTTTGGGAAAGGCTAAACAGGGTTGTTCAGAAATTACCAAAGGGAGGTATTAGTAACATTGGAGTTATCCTCAGCAGTATTTAAGGGTGGGAAGGAAGACTGCTTTGTCACTATCATTGTTAAAAATTGCCAGCACATGGTGATAACAAAAAGCACACTGACTTCTTTTATTTTCTGTCACTGTTTTAAATTTTCTGCAGATAGTGCCTCCACCTGTCTTTACTTGGGAAGACCACTCACATTACCCTCCCCTCAGAAAGCCACAGGTTTTCTCCCTTCTGGGCTCTCACCTTTCTAGACAAACTGAGGGAGACTCAGATACTACTGAACTCTGAAAGGGCAGGAGGCAGTCTGGCTCCCTCTGGAGTCCGTAGCAGGTAACACAATGCCCAGCTCTAATTAGTATTCAGAAAGTAGTTGTTAATTAAATGGATATATGAATTAGTTTATATTTCACAAAAAAGAAATGACTGTTTTTTCTTTTCATGCTGAAAGATGTCGCCACAAATTTGGATTTTTCTGCAATTAACTAAATTCCGGATTAACATGAAGAATACTTGTTGAAACTTTAGTCTTTAATACTTCAAGTCTCATATTAGGTACTTTATTCCCTAAAAAACATTCCTTGGCAACCAGCACTAAGATTCTATCTTGGGTCATGTTCCCTAGAAGAAGCAGACCCTGAGGCAAGAATTTTGGTGCACATAATTTATTGAGGAAGTCCTCTCAGGAGAAAGGGAGTGAGGGAAGCAAGACATTGCAAAAGAAGGAATAAACAGGAATACACTATCAGCTGGAACTCTCTTCAGCCTGATCTCCTGGGAGCTCTGGAATATGAACTGTACCACAGACTTGTCACAGCCTTTGGTAGTCCATTTCGATGAGTCATTGACTGCAGGCTGACCTTGTTAGGGGTAAGTTGCATTACCTCTCAGGAGATGTAGTTCCCATTTGGTTAAGGACAATTCTCCAGAAAAGGGAGCAGCTGTAATCCATTAGCTGATAAATTACAGTAGCTGCAGGATGAGGGCACTGGCCTGGAAAACAGGAGAGTTTGGCAGGGCACCAACAGCTGCCAGCTTATCCCTCGTGCCACTTGTATCCAGTTGTTTCTCACATGAAATCTACTTTATCCAGAAAAAGGTTTTCCTGCATCTGGCTAGCCAGGAAGGTGGAGTTTAGACATCAGTTGGCTGAGTCATTCTACTATCCTTTCATGATGGGTGAATTAAATGGGGCTGATGGGCACTGTGATCCATTCATCCCTTAAGTTTTCTGGGGGTGTATCCATTTCTGCCTTTTTACCTGGGATGTAATATTGCTTTTGATGTATTGTCTTGGAAGTTTCAGAGATAGTCATTTGGATTTTCCTACTGTTTTAGTTGGTTTTCACACTGCTGTAAAGAACTGCACTGAGACTGGGTAATTTATAAACGAAAGAGGTTTAATTGACTCACAGTTCTGAATGGCTGGGGAGGCCTCAGGAAACTTACAATCATTGCAGAAGGGGAAGCAGGCACCTTCCTCAGGAGGTGGCAGGAGAGAGAAGGGAGAAGAGAAAAGAGAGGGAATACTGCCACTTATAAAACCATCAGATCTCATGAGAACTCACCCACTATCACATAAACAGCATGGGGGGAGCTGCCTCCACGATCCAATCACCTCCCTCCCTCAATACGTGGGGATTACAATTCCAGATGAGATTTGGGTGGGGGCACCGAGCCAAACCATATCACCTACGATAACATATCTTTCCTCTACTAGTCAATGTGAAGGTTCTTCCTAATGTTAAGTATGTGTATTCTGATTATAAATTTTTCTAGCCAGGAAATAACTAAAGGTAGGGTTCATGGACCCCATGGACCCACTTTGAGATGGACGTGTACTAGAACTTCTGACCCATATATAACCTTACTTTAATGAGAGGATCCATGGTGGTTCTTGTGGTCCCTAGCTGTTGCAGTCAACTCAGATTCCTGATTAAACATCTCACTTTTCCCAGGTTATATTTACCCAAGTAAATGGCTACTGATCCCTTTACAGAAAGGGTGGAGGAATCACTACTGTATAAACTTTCCATGGTGTTTCAAGAAACTCTCTCATAGGAACTTGACTACTGCTTCAAGCAGTAGGTTATAGATCTGAGGACAAGCTGAGCCTGTAAACTGGGCAAGGAATCCTGACTTTAGTATTCTGCGTCTATTTTTTATATATTTGGATTGATTATATACATTAAGCAAAACTGTTATTGCTTGCCCATTGATCTCACCCTAGAGTGACCATATTCTACCAGCCATCCCCATAAATCCCTATTGATCAGAGACTGCTACATACTGTGCATTTTATAATCATGCCCACCTTGTTTCTGATGGTCAAGTGCTGCCATCTGTCCTCTGCTATTTTGAGATCTTACTATTTCCCCTGCTGTCAGGGAGCACAGATCTATAACAGAATCAAACTGATCATCATTATTGAACTACAAAGGACAGACACCACTGAGCTTCTTAGTAATGTTGGTGCCCCCCTCACCTAGAAGAGGAAGTTGTCATTTTGTCAAAGGAAATTCTCTAGAGAAGGGGGCAGCCATGAACCTTCAGCAACCAACATTCACAGCACCAGGCTGAAGAAGAAATCTTGACAGAGAAGCAACAGCATCCACTACGGGGTCCTTTCTTTCTGTACCAATACCCCCACCACATGGCTTTGTCTCAGTCCTTATATGTACTCACATTATCTGTTTCTACGACTATGTGCATCTCCCTAGAGCACTCCTCTTTCCAGAGCAACTAGAGGTTCATTTCCACTTGCCTTTGTACCCCTCAAACCTAGGACAGTGTCTTTCAGGTAGTGCATACTCAATAAATACATGTTGATTTGAACTCTCATCAATATTAACAAAGAAATAAAATAATTAATGAGGTAAGAATATAATATATGTATATATCACTTCATCTTTTTGGGGCTGAAAGAAAGTAAAATACCTACAACACAACAATTATCAAAAAATAAAACAAACTACACACAAAATTAAAGTGCAATTTATTTCTACAGCAGAATATATTTTTCCATTTGTATAAATTCTTATACACCAATAGATGCAAATGTAATTCTAGGACTCTTGTCAAACAATGTACTGCAAATAATATTTATGATATGATAGAAGTTCATCAATAGCTCTTAGTCCATTTGGGGTGCTATAACAAACTATCATAAACTGGGTAGCTTATAAACCACAAAGGTTTATTTCACACGGTCTGGAGCCTGAGAAGTCCAAGATCAAGGTGCCAGCAGATGTGGTATCTGGTGAGGACACATTTTCTGGTTCATACATGGCACCTTTTATTAGTTAGCTGTGTGCTCACGTGGTGGAAGGGGAAAGGTAAACTTCCTTGGGCTACTTATGTAAGTGTGCTGATCCTTTAGGGCTCATTCTTATGACCTAAAGGCCTATCCTCCTAATACTATGCACCTTAAGGGTTAAGATTTTAACATATAAATTTTGGAAGGACATATTCAATCTACAGCAAACACTCATGTATTGATTCTCCTCAAATCTCTAAAAGGTCTTAACATTCTGAAAGTAAAGTCCCCTAAGTTCTGGAATCTCCTTAGGATTTAATCTTCGGGCACATCCCCTTCATACCATAGAATCTTTACATCTCTCCTTTGAAAGGCAGATTAAGTAGGAGAGAATTGCTTGGTGAAAACATGAAGGAATGGGTCAAGCTATCCAGACAAACTTAAAAACAATGTAGACCCTAATATGCATGTGTGATGCCAGTAAAAGGACTTTGGGAGACTTCAGGGCTTTCTTCATGGTGTTACTCCGTGTAATGTCAAAATTGAGGTGTTTTAGCAATGGAGTCCATATGTTTGTTCTGAGCCCTGTACTGATAATGACTTTGACCAACTTGGTTTTGTTTTCCTTGTTATAAAAATTTTGCTGTTCCTTGTTATAAAAAAATTTTGCTGAGGTCATCTTTTCAACTTATATAGGTCATCTTTTCAATTCATGCCAACTGACTGCCAATTTATTTTATTAAAAAGCATTTACAATTCTTGTAGCAAATTTGAAAAATAGGGAAAGACATAAAAAATAATTCTGCAATCAGGAAAAAACTCACTGTTAATACTTAATCGCACTTACTCCTCGACTATTCTCTTTTTGTGTGTGTATGTCTACATATACATATATATCTTATTTTTCACTTAACATTAGTTTATGTGGATTTTATCAAGCCATTAAAAATAATATTTGTTAAGACCCTTTAAGACAACTAAATGATATATTGTCATATGATTATAATTAATTTAACTAACTTATTTAACTATTCCCTAGGTTTTGAACATTTACATTTTTCTTAATGGTCTATTTTTAAAAATAACATTGTAGTGAACACAATTTTTTGTCTACCTTCCTAGTCACTTAATTCAATATTTATTTGTCACCAAATATTTACTTAGCCCCTATTATAAGCCAGGGGCACTGTGCCAATGGTTAAGCATACAGCAAAAGATCAGCCGGGTTACCCTCTGTCCTCCCTGTCATCATGGAGATTATAATCTGCCAAAGAGAAAATTTTGCAATTATTATAATTATGAGTGTGATGACTATTATAAAGAGGTGCAGAAAGCCTCGTGTCTTAATCTGCTCAAGCTGCTATAACAAAATGCCCCAGACTGGATGGCTTAAACAATAGAAATTAATTTTCTCACAGTTGTGGAGGCTGGAAGTTTAAAATTAGGGTGCCAGCATGGTTGAGTTCCAGATGGTTGGATTCCAGCAAGGGCTCTCTTCCTGTCTTGCAAATGGTCATCTTTTCTCTGTGTGGTCAAATGGCTTCAGTCTATGTGTGTTCCTCTTCTTATAAAGCTAGAAATCCCATTAGATTAAGACTTCACCCTTGTGACATCTTTCAACCTTAATTACTTCCTAAAGGTCTTATCTCCAAATACAGTGACATTGGGAGTTAGGCTTCAACATGTGAATCATGAGGGGACACAATGCGATTCATAGAATTCTGTTCCAACACTCCTTCTTATGTGCAAAATACATCCATTCCATCTCAATAGTCCCCAGAGTCTTAGTCAGTTCAGCATCAACTCTAAAGTTTAAAGTCCTAAGTCTCATTTAAATTTTATCTAAATCAGATATGGGTGAGACTCAACATATGATTCATACTGAGCAAAATTCCTTTCCAGCTGTTAAGCTATAAAATCAGACAAGTTATATGTTCTAAAAAACAATGGGTGGGATAGGCATAAGATCTACATTCCCATTCCCAAAAAGGGAAAAATGAGAAGGAAGATGGGGTGAAGGGTTCCAAGCAAGTCTAAACCTAGCAAAGCAAATGCCATTAGAACTTCTGGCTCAGTAATAATTTTCTTTGAGTGAGTACTCTCCTCTCCTGGCCCACTGGGAAAGCAGCATCGCCTCCATAGGGCTAGGTAGGATTCACAAGCCCATGGCTCTCCAGGGGAAGGATCCTGGCCCCAAGGCTCTGCCACGCAGTTGTACTCAGAAGGTTTCTGGCTAAGGCCTTTCAATCTGTTGAAACGGAGGCAGCAGCTCCAGTGATCTCTGAATCCACATGTCAATTTCTACAGCATGGATAGACTAAGAATTTTCCAAATCTTCAAGTTCTAGTTACTTTTTGCTTACTAATTTCTCTTTTCAACTAATTTCTCTCCTTTCACATTTTACTATAAGTGGTTAAAAAGAAACCAAATCACTCCTTCATCACTTTGCTTAGAAATCTCCTCAGCTAAATACCCAATTTCATTGCTTGCAACTTCTACCTTTCACACTACACTAAAACACAGTTTATCCAAGATCTTTGCCACTTTATAAGGATCGCCTTTCATCCAGTTTCTAATGACATCTTTTTCCTTTCTATATGAAACCTTACCAGAATCACCCTTACTGCGCATATTTCTGGCAAGTTCCTCAAAACTGTTCCAATCTCTACCCATCATACAGTTCTAACACTGCTTCACATTTTTAGGTAATTTGTTATAGCAGCACTCACTTCTTGGTACCAAAATCTGTCTTAGTCTACTCAGGCTGCCAAAACAAAGTATGATAGACTGACAGATTAAGCTATGTAAATTTATTTTCTTATTGCTCTGGAGGATGAAAAATCTGAGATCAGGGTGCCAGCTCAGTGTAGTTTTGGTGAGGGCTTTTCTCCTGGCTTGTAGACTGCTGTTTTTTCACTGTTTCCTCACACAGACTTTCCTTGATACATGCACGTGGACAGAGAGGGAACAAGCTTTCTGACATGTCTTCTTATGAGGACATTAATCTTATTAGATCAAGGCACCACATTCACGACTACTTTTAATCTTAATTAATTCCTTGTAGGCTGTATCTCCAAATACAGCCACACTGGGAGTTAGAACTTCAATATGAACTTTGGAGGATGCAATTCAGTTCATAGCCTCTTGGGAGCATTTAAAGAGAGAGATAACATAGTTGAGTACTTTTACCCCAAGTTTAACAAATTTAGGGTGTACTATTTTCTTTGTAATCTGAATGCACTATTTTAGGGTTGCCAGATTTAGCAATAAAAATAAAGAATGTCCAGGTAAATTTGAATTTCATAAAAACAACAAAAAACTTTTTAGTATAAATATGTCCCAGGCAATATTTGGTGTTTTTCTATTGTTTCTAGCGGTCCTTCCTTTCATGCTTTAACTTGATTGGTGCTAGGTTTCATTTACGTAAGGAACAGGTCCTATCCTGTATATACATTATTTTGTGGGATAGCCAGTATAGATATTTGTTGACTCACGTGGACAGTAACATTAAGTATTTCAAAAGTATCTAGGTAAAATTTATTGTTGCATTTGTCTAACATTTCTGTAGGTAGTGACTTACAAGAAAAGTTACTTCTCTGCTTTTTGTCAAATTTGTAAGCCTCTTTTATTATCTGATTTACGAAATGTTTATCTACCTTGTATTAGTTTTTAAAGCATCAAAATATATTTACTTTTCTTCACATCAAAATAAATTTTAAAATTTATTTCATCACTTTGTATCACTTTTAAAGCATTCTCAACCTCTTAATAATTCTTCAGAGAATTCTTAACCGTAGTCTGAAAGTTCCACTTTCCTTAAAAATTTGATGCATCTGGCAACTTACTCTTTATAAATATTCGGAACAATGCGGCCATAGGATAGGGCTTTCAGAAGACATGTTGGTTGCACCTCTTCGCATCAATTCTTTGTCCCAGGGCTGCCTTTCGACGTATTTCAGGTAAGGTAGCTCTTATCTCAAGCATTGGGTTTCAGCTGCTAGAACACTTTGTGATTCTCAATCACTTTCTGTGCCTCAAAGGTTTTATAAACTATTCCTTGAAAAACACTCAAGCTAAGAAGGTGGCACAATTAGCATTTGCCTCAATACTCTACAGAAGCTCTCCGCAAGATAATTTTACACTCAGTCATAGACACATTATACTATTTTTTTCAAGGGATTACCAATTGGAAATGAGACCTGAAATGTATCCTATACCCTACAATTGTACATACAAAGTACTAACATCTTAAGAGAAACAATGTCACCTTATCTATGGAATCTAGCTGCCCCATGAAATATTCAGCAAATATTTATTACATGGAGGTATCTGATTTAAATGTCAATGTCCTCTAAATTACTTTACTGGTCTCCAAACTTCTTTTCAGATTTCCTAAGATTGTGTTTCCTTCTCTTCTCACCTCTAAGTCCATAAACACACAGGGCTTTGTCTCTCTTATCTGTAAAGAAGTAAGCTCTACTTGAATGACCCAAGCTCTTGGCTAGTTAATGCTGAACTATAAACTCTTAGGGATGGAGAACATAAGAACCTAAAATTATGTGTGTGTGTGTGTGTGTGTGTGTGTGTGTGTGTGTGTGTGTGTGTTTCATTTTAGTTAGGTTCTCATTTAATCAATTCAGAGAATGGAAACTGAATTAAAAATATTCTTGTGAAGAGTTGAGAATACTTGTTTTCTATATTCAGAACAAGGATATGCTATTTTTAAAAGAAAGTCTGAATCACAAATGTTTTAATACAGTTTCAAGTAACAGTTGCTGTGACATACACTCTTGTTGACAGCAGCTGACTTCCACACTTTATATTCCTCATTAAGGACCTAAGCTTCATGGGCATAGGGCTTTTTAGTTGCTCATTTCTCTAATTCTAGTGCAGAACAATGCCTGGTGCATGGTATATTCTGTTGTTGAATGTGGGAATCAATAAAATATAAGAAAAAATGTACTCTTGATTTTACCTCTCTGGCACACAATCATGAACAAATGTTTGGTGAAGTTAAGAGTGATACTCATAATTAGCACTAATTTCTTTCCTACTGTCAAGGTGGGTGTTCATCGGGCATACCAACTCTTTCTAATTGATGTTTTGAAAAATTCCCTTGCCAAACATTAGTGACTTTTGTCCTGCCATGTTTACATACCTGAGACCAAGCACAGGCACTTTTTGAAGTTAATTAAAGATTCACTTATGTTAAACATTTCCGGATGATTGCAAGAGACCAACTTGGCAGACAACGGAAATAATCTCTAGTACTTCCCTCTGTGATTTTTCTCAGACAGGTCTTGAAGGGCCTAGTCCGAACAGGGATGGATAGAAGCAAGATGGGGAGATGGGAAGATGCTGTGCTGCTGCCTGCAGCAAGAGAATGCAAGTGAATCCAGAGACAAGGATCACCAGCTTCATCCTTTGCTTATCTGAGTGCACATTATCTAGCACAAATACAAAATCCCCTAACTGGCTTTCTCCCTGCCACCCAGTGACTTTCTGGAATGCCTTTCATTTATCTGCTATTGTGTGTTCAAAGGCCAAGAGCTCATTTTAATACTAGCTTAAAATAAAATTTTATCTTTTTATTTATTTTCTCCCATGATCTACCAGCTTTAGAAAGATTTTATCTGCTTAAAAACTGTATTTATAAACTAATAATTTTCCAATTTTATTTTAGAAACTCTGCTTGTCAGAATTTCTAATCAGAAAGTGATAAGCTGTTATGACAAGATATTGATATAGTTCCAGCTAGGGGAAAGAAACAGCATTCATCCTTTGAAAGTTTGTCATGGTTAACCTATATGACTGAAATTAGGGTCTTTGAAATATTGAGACTTGTGGTAGGGAGGGTGGGGGGCAAGGTTGAAAATCACATTAGGCTGCACTTTGCAACCAACTGGGGAGCTTAAAAATATTGGTGCCCAGGCCCCAATTCAGACCAATGAAATTAAATTATCTGGACTCTGAAATTATTTTAATGTGTAGCTAGGGTTAAAACCATGACACAGTGTGGTATATCTAAAGCAAATGTTAAAAACAAAACCGAAGGATAAAAAAAAACAGACAAGAAAGGAAAGGGCAGAAAAAGCCTACCTCTGAGTAAGCATTAGAAAGGCTTTTGAAACTGCAGGTCTGGCCTCCCTTGTGCTCGTAGCAACTCCTGAAGGTGAAGGCAAAGGTGCCCCTTCTCCCCCAGTCACTTTCCTTTCAAGGGTAAATCTCAATAATAGAAGAGGGGACTGCCAGATCCCACAGGAAACAGGAGAGTGAACTCCAGTTCAACATGTCGCAGGATTAAATTTCTTGCATTCAATTAAATATATGAGGGCACTATTTATTTCTCAACCCGCACTCCTCAGGCCAGAGTCCTGTGTTTGCAAAGAGCTTC